>NC_053024.1:119965486-120265486 GCF_003073215.2 Triticum urartu
ATACGATCTTGTGATGTGGAAGTAATAAAAGCGACGGACTGCCTAATAAAGGTTCATATCACAAGTGGCAATATAAAGTGACGTTCTTTCACATTGAGATTTTATATATCCAACCATAAAAGCGCATGGCAACCTCTGCTTCCCTCTGCGAAGGGCCTATCCTTTATTATTATCTTCTACCTTATGGAAGAGTCACGGTGATCTTCACCTTTCCTTTTTCATTTTATCCTTTGGCAAGCTCAGCATGTTGGAAAGAACATGATATATATATCTAATTGGATGTAGGGGAGCATGAACCATTATTGTTGACATTACCCTTGAGGTAAAAGGTTGTGGGGCAAAACTATAAGCCCCTATCTTTCTCTGTGTCCGATTAAAACTCTGTAACCACAAGTATTGCGTGAGTGTTAGCAATTATGGAGGACTAAATGATAGTTGAGTATGTGGACTTACTTTTTAGCTCTGACATAGACTCTTTCCGATGTTATGATAAATTGCAATTGCTTCAATGACTGAGATTATAGTTTGTTGGAGCCCAATAAAGTTTATGATTTATACTCTTGCATTGTGAATAGATCATCACTTGAACATAACTCATCATATGACAAAATCTATATATGTTGCTATTATAAGAATAATCATGATGCCTTCATGTTCGTATTTTATTTTTATCGACGCCTCTACCTCTAAACATGAGGACATATTTATTGTTATCGGCTTTTCGCTTGAGGACAAGCGAGGTCTAAGCTTGGGGGAGTTGATACGTCCATTTTGCATCATGCTTTTATATCGATATTTATTGCATTATGGACTATTATTTCACTTTATGTCACAATACTTATGGCTATTCTCTCTTATTTTACAAGGTTTACATAAAGAGGGAGAATGCCGGCAGCTGGAATTCTGGTCTGGATAAGGAGCAAATATTAGAGACCTATTCTGCGCAACTCCAAAAGTCCCGAAACTCCACAGAACGTCTTAAAAGAAATAAAGAAAAATCCACGCCAAAGATGAAGGCCAGGGGCCCACACCCTGCTCACAAGGGTGGGCCCCCCTAGGGCGCGCCCCCAACCTCGTGGGCCCCCTGGTGGCTCTCCGATGCCCATCTTCTCCTATATGAGGTCTTTAGATGAGAAAAAAATAAGGAGGAACTTTTCGGGACGAGACTCCGCCGCCACGAGGCGGAACCTTGGCAGATCCAATCTAGAGCTCCGGCAGAGCTGTTCTGCCGGGGATACTTCCCTCCCGGAGGGGGAAGTCATCACCCTCGTCATCACCAACGCTCCTCGCATCGGGAGAGGGCAATCTCCATCAACATATTCACCAGCACCATCTCATCTCCAAACCCTAGTTCATCTCTTGTATCCAATTCTTGTCTCAAAGTTCGAGATTGGTGCTAGTAGGTTGCTAGTAGTGTTGATTACTCCTTGTAGTTGATGCTAGTTGGTTTAATTGGTGGAAGATCATATGTTCAGATCCTATATGCATATTATTACCCCTCTGATTATGAACATGAATATGCTTTGTGAGTAGTTACGTTCGTTCCTGAGGACAAGGGAGAAGTCTTGCTATGAGTAGTCATGTGAATTTGGTATTCGTTTGATATTTTGATAAGATGTATGTTGTCTATGTTGGGGAACGTTGTAGAAAACAAAAATTTTCCTACTCATTTCACCAAGATCCATCTAGGAGTTCATCTAGCAATGAGTGATTAGATGCATCTACGTACCTTGTAGATCGCGAGCGGAAGCGTTCAAAGAACGGGGATGATGTAGTCGAACACGACGTGATTCAAATCACCGATGATCAAGCACCGAACGGACGGTGCCTCCGTGTTCAACACACGTACGGAACGGATGACGTCTCCTCCTTTCTTGATCCAGCAAGGGGGGAAGAGAGGTTGATGAAGATCCAGCAGCACGACGGCGTGGTGGTGGATGCAGGGCATCACAGTAGCAGGGCTTCGCCTATACTACGAGAGAGAGACGTAACGGGGAGAGAGGAAGCACCAAAGGCTGAGGTATGAAATCCCTCCTCTCCCCCACTATATATAGGAGGGCCAAGGGGGGGGGGTGGTGTGCAGCCTAGGAGATCCAATCTCCTAGGTGCGGCGGCCAGGGGAGGGTTTCCCTCCCCCCCAAGGCACCTCGGGGTGCCTTCCACCACTTGGACTCCTCCGTGGTGGAAACCCTAGGCGCATGGGCCTAGTAGGGCTGGTGCCCTTGGCCCATGAAGGCCAAGGCGCACCCCCTACAGCCCATGTGTCCCCCTGGGACAGGTGGCCCCACCCGGTGGGCCCCCGGGACCCCTCCGGTGGTCCCGGTACAATACCGATAACCCCAAAACTTGTCCCGATGGCCGAAACAGCACTTCCTATATATAATTCTTTACCTCCGGACCATTCCGGAACTCCTCGTGACGTCCGGGATCTCATCCGGGACTCCGAACAACATTCGGGTTACTGCATATTCATATCTTCATAACCCTAGCGTCACCGAACCTTAAGTGTGTAGACCCTACGGGTTCGGGAGACAAGCAGACATGACCGAGACGGCTCTTCGATCAATAACCAACAGCGGGATCTGGATACCCATGATGGCTCCCACATGCTCCACGATGATCTCATCGGATGAACCACGATGTCGAGGATTAATCAACCCCGTATACAATTCCCTTTGTCAATCGGTATGTTACTTGCCCGAGACTCGATCGTCGGTATCCCAATACCTTGTTCAATCTCGTTACCGGCAAGTCACTTTACTCGTACCGTAATGCATGATCCCGTGATCAACCACTTGGTCACCTTGAGCTCATAATGATGATGCATTACCGAGTGGGCCTAGTGATACCTCTCCGTTATCCAGAGTGACAAATCCCAGTCTCGATCCGTGTCAACCCAACAGGCACTTTCGGAGATACCTGTAATGCACCTTTATAGTCACCCAGTTACGTTGTGATGTTTGATACACCCAAAGCACTCCTACGATATCTGGGAGTTACACGATCTCATGGTCAAAGGAAAAGATACTTGACATTGGAAAAGCTCTAGCAAACGAACTACACGATCTTTGTACTATGCTTAGGATTGGGTCTTGTCCATCACATCATTCTCCTAATGATGTGATCCCGTTATCAATGACATCCAATGTCCATAGCCAGGAAATCATGACTATCTGTTGATCAACGAGCTAGTCAACTAGAGGCTTACTAGGGACATATTATGGTCTATGTATTCACACGTGTATTACGATTTCCGGATAATACAGTTATAGCATGAATAAAGACAATTATCATGAACAAAGAAATATAATAATAATGCTTTTATTATTGCCTCTAGGGCATATTTCCAACAGTCTAGCCTCTAGTGGTGTTATGTGAACGTCGACTACATAACACTTCACCATTATTTGGGCCTAGAGGAAGGCATTGGGAAGTAATAAGTAGATGATGGGTTGCTAGAGTGACAGAAGCTTAAACCCTAGTTTATGTGTTGCTTCATAAGGGGCTGATTTGGATCCATATGTTTCATGCTATGGTTAGGTTTACCTTAATACTTTTGTTGTAGTTGCGGATGCTTGCAATAGAGGTTAATCATAAGTGGGATGCTTGTTCAAGTAAGAACAGCACCCAAGCACCGGTCCACCCACATATCAAATTATCAAAGTATCGAACGCGAATCATATGAACGTGATGAAAACTAGCTTGACGATATTCCCATGTGTCCTCGGGAGCGCTTTTCCTATTATAAGAGTTTGTTCCGGCTTGTACTTTGCTACAAAAGGATTGGGCCACCTTGCTGCACTTTATTTACTTTTGTTACTTGTTGCTCGTTACAATTTATCCTATCACAAAACTATCTATTACCACTTATTTCAGTACTTGCAGAGATTACCTTGCTGAAAACCTCTTATCATTTCCTTCTGCTCCTTGTTGGGTTCGACACTCTTACTTATTGAAAGGACTACGATAGATCCCCTATACTTGTGGGTCATCAATGAACATGACCTCGTGGTGTGGAGGGCTGGATGAACAGTAGACGACGGAGGGGTGGTTGAACAGGACCCCGTGGTGTGGAGGGCTGGATGAACAGTAGACGGTGGAGGGGTGCCCGTGGAGGGGTGGTTGAACAGGACCCCGTGGTGTGGAGGGCTGGATGAACAGTAGATGGTGGAGGGGTGGTTGAACAGTAGCCGGTGGAGTAGTGCGCGGTGGAGGCTGGATGAACAAGAGCCCGTGGAGGCTGGATGAATAAGAGCCCGTGGAGGCTGGATGAACAGGAGCCCGTGGAGGCTGGAGGAGGTCGACGGTGGAGATGAACAGTATCCCGTGGAGTCCCGTTTTGCGGTACGCCACAACCCTCCCGATGAACAGGACCCCCGTTTCGACCGTAGCGCTCCAACACAAGTCCGTTTTGTCCATTTTGCGGTACGCCACACCCCTCCCGATCAACAGGAACCCCGTTTCGACTTGTAGGAGGTCCGTTTCCTCCGTTTTGCGGTACGCCAGACCCCTCCCGATGAACAGGATCCCGTTTCGAACATGGCCGGTCGAACACAAGGCCGTTTCCTCCATTCTGCGGTATGCCAGGCCTCGTTTCCATCACCTGTTCCGTCCAAACCCTCCCGATGAACACGACGCATTCCGTTGCCTCCCCATGAACATGACGCATTCCGTTGCCTCCCCATGAACACGACGCATTCCGTTGCCTCCCCATGAACACGACGACGATGTTGTTTCTCTGTTCCGACCCAGCCATGTACACGAGCCCTGGCCGTACGTATGCGCGAGTAGGCATTCGAGACCCCGCCCGTATGTACACATACGTGGCCGTATTTTCTTTCTTGCACCCTAGCCGCTGTACGTACATGTACATGCTACGTGCGCGCCTCTACTACGACACGTGCGCGCCTCTACATCGACTAGTATATATGTACGTACACGTTCGCGACCAGAATGACAATGCTACGTACGCTTCGACCAGGTGGGTCCTGACTGTCAGGCACTTCCTTGCATGCGAAGATGTAGCTAGTGGGTCCCAGGAGTCAGGGGGGCGAAATACGGTGGCCCATCCGGTGGGTCCCCGCTGTCAGGTGGAGGAATAATTATTTTGCACATAATAAGGAGGCACTTCCTTGCTGCGGCCGTGGACCCAGCTGTCAGCCTCTCCACGTACAGTCCACGTCCGATGGAAGCCGTTCCTTGACCATGTTGACCATGCCGCGCCGAGAGCACCAGGGCGGTGGACGACGGCGAGGCCTAGGAAGGGGACGACGCGGAGCCGAGGAAGACGCGGCAGTGGATGCCCACGCATAGAGGAGTACGAGGGTTCACTGGTTCGCTGCGGTGTGAGGCTGCCGTCGCCGCAGAATAACAGGGGGTGTGGGTGAGTAGAGGGATGGCCTGGCCAGTGGTGGGAGTAGTAGGGGGCGGTAAGGCCTCCGCCGCATCGCAGCCGGCCACGGGAGGCAGGAGCACGAGGCACGACCGGTGCTGGTTTGGGCGGTTGGAGCAAGAAGACCAGAGGTTGAAGAAGCACTACGGCCGTTGGATGGACATCGTACGGTCATTAGAGCTAGAATCGTGCATATTGACTAAGTTGACAAAGCCCTCCATCCCCGTCAACTTAGTAGGCCCACAAGTCAGCCTCCCACCAAGGTGGGTCCCAGCTAGCAGGGGGGTATTCATTTTTTTGAGCGTAATAAGGAGGCACTTCCTTGTGTGCAAAGATATAGCTGGTGGGTCCGAGCTGTCAGCGGCGGTAACGTTTTTTTCGCGAAATATAGAGGCCCTTTCGGTGGGTCCCTGATGTTAGGTGGAGGAATCATTATTTTGCGCGTAATAAGGAGGCATTTCCTTGCGTGCGGCCGTGGACCCAGCTGTCGGCCTCTCCACGTACAGTCCACTTCAGATGCATGTCGGTCGTTGACCACGTTGACCAGGCCGCGCCGAGAGCACCAGGGCGGTGGACGACGGCGAGGCCTAGGAAGGGAACAACAGGGAGGCAGGGAAGACTCGGCAGTTGTTTCCCATGCGGAGGGGAGTACGACTGTACGAGGGTTTACTGGTTTGTCTGCCGTCGCCGAAAGCAGGTGTGGGTGAGTAGAGGGATGGCTAGGCCAGCGATGGGAGTACGGTGGGGTGGTGAGGCCTGCGCGGCAGCACAGCCGGCCGCGGGGAGGAGGGAGCAGGCAGTCCCACCGGTGCTTGTTTGAGCGGCTCGAGCAGGAAGAGCAGAGATTGAAGAAGCACGACGGCCGTTCGATGGACATCCAACAGTCACAGCTTGTGCGTCAACCTTTTTTTAGGAAAGCCTCAAATATGTGGAAAACATCATACAGCCCATCTGCCATTATTTCTAATAATTTACAGCGCATTTGCTAATTCTTAAGGTTTTTTTGGAGGCCATATTCTTTTCGTTAGCATTACAGCCCATATTGTGGCCACGGTTAAAAAATTAACGAAATTTTGCATATTTCGGTGCGGTCCGAACTGTTTTTAATCCCGAAATTTCGACTCACATTCAAACTGATTTTAAAAATAAATGTATATCAATATAAAATCCAACAAATTCTCCACGCATAAAAATTAATGTAATTTAAAATCTTGAAATAAAAAAAGATATTTTAAACTAATTGCCGGTTTGATATGTTTTAAAAATGTACAACCCATTTCTCATTACTGATGGGCCATTTTCTCGGCCAGCCGAATGAAGCTCTCCCCGTATTGAAAGATTTGCAGCCCAACAGGCCTGACAAAGCGACTTACTTGGCAAATCACAAAAAAACTGGGCTGTGGCCGTGGACCCAGCTGTTAGCCTCTCCACGTACAGTACTCTTCCGATGTAAGTCGGTCGTTGACCACATTGACCACGTCGCACCGAGAGCACCAAGGCGGTGGACAACGGCGAGGCCTAGGAAGGGGACAACGCGGAGCCGGGGAAGACACGACAGTGGATGCCCATGCGGAGAGGTTGAAGAAGCACTACGGCCGTTGGATGGACATCGTACGGTCACTAGAGCCAGAATCATTCATATTGACTAAGTTGACAAAGCCCTCCATCCTCGTCAACTTAGTAGGCCCACAAGTCAGCCTCCCACCAGGTTGGGTCCCAGCTAGCAGGCGGAGTATTCATTTTTCTGTGCGTAATAAGGAGGCACTTCCGGTGGGTCCGAGCTGACAGCTGACTTCCGGTGGGTCCGGTGGGTCCCAGCAGTTAGGGGGGAAACGTTTTTTCCGCGAAATACTGGTGGCCTGTCCGGTGGGTCCCTGCTGTCAGGTGGAGGAATAATTATTTTGCGCGTAATAAGGAGGCACTTCCTTGCGGCTGCCATGGACCCAGCTGTCAGCCTCTCCACGTACAGTACTCTTCGGATGGAAGTCGGTCGTTGACCACATTGACCACGCCGCGCCGAGAGCACCACGGCGGTGGATGACGCTGAGGTCTAGGAAGGGGACGACACGGAGCCGGGGAAGACGCGGCAGTGGATGCTGCTACGTCTTGAGCTTGCATTGGTTTTCCCCGAAGAGGAAGGGATGATGCAGCAGAGTAGCGTAAGTATTTCCCTCAGTTTTTGAGAACCAAGGTATCAATCCAGTAGGAGCCCACGCTCAAGTCCCTCATACCTGCACAAAGCGATAGCTACTCGCAACCAACGCTATTAGGGGTTGTCAAGCCCTTCACGGTCACTTACGAGAGTGAGATCTGGTAGATATAATATTTTTGGTATTTTTGGTATAAAGATGCAAAGTAAAAAGTAAAAGCAAAGTAAAAAGCAAAGCAAGATTAAAGTGATAGAGATTGATATGATGAGAATAGACCCGGGGGCCATAGATTTCACTAGTGGCTTCTCTCAAGAGCATAAGTATTATATGGTGGGTGAACAAATTACTGTTGAGCAATTGACAGAATTGAGCATAGTTATGAGAATATCTAGGCATGATCATGTATATAGGCATCACATCCGTGACAAGTAGATCGAAATGATCTGCATCTACTACTATTACTCCACTCATCGACCGCTATCCAGCATGCATCTAGAGTATTAAGTTAAAAACAGAGTAACGCCTTAAGCAAGATGACATGATGTAGAGAGATAAATTCATGCAATATGAAATAAACCCCATCTTGTTATCCTCGATGGCAACGATACAATACGTGCCTTGCTGCCCCTTCTATCACTGGGTAAGGACACCGCAAGATCGAACCCAAAGCTAAGCACTTCTCCCATGGCAAGAACTACCAATCTAGTTGGCCAAACCAAACGGATAATTCAAAGAGACTGGTAA
The DNA here is from genome assembly GCF_003073215.2 of Triticum urartu. Taxonomy (NCBI): domain Eukaryota; kingdom Viridiplantae; phylum Streptophyta; class Magnoliopsida; order Poales; family Poaceae; genus Triticum; species Triticum urartu. The sequence continues at coordinate 119,973,773 of NC_053024.1, forward strand.
AGATAACCAATCATACATAAAAGAATTCAGAGAAGATTCAAATATTATTCATAGATAGACTTGATCATGAACCCACTATTCATCGGTCTCAACAAACACACCGCAAAAAGAAGATTACATCGAATAGATCTCCACAAGAGAGGGGGAGAACTTTGTATTGAGATTCAAAGAGAGAGAAGAAGCCATCTAGCTACTAACTATGGACCCGGAGGTCTGAGGTAAACTACTCACACTTCATCGGAGGGGCTAGGATGATGTAGAAGCCCTCCGTGATGATGGCCCTCTTCCGGCGGAGCTCCGGAACATGCCCCAAGATAGGATCTCGTGGATACAGAAAGTTGTGGCGGTGGAATTAGGTTTTTGGCCCCTGTTCTGATCGTTTGGGGGTACGTGTGTATATATAGGAGGAAGAAGTACGCCGGAGGAGCAACGAGGGGCTCATGAGGCAGGGGGCGCGCCCTAGGGGGGGGGCTCCCCCCACCCTCATGACCGCCTCTTTTGTTCCTTGGAGCAGGGTCCAAGTCTCCTGGATCACGTTCGGTGAGCAAATCACGTTCCGGAAGATTTTATTCCGTTTGGACTCCATTTGATATTCCATTTATCCGAAACACTGAAATAGGCAAAAAACAGCAATTCTGGGCTGGGCCTCCGGTTAATAGGTTAGTCCCAAAAATAATATAAAAGTGGAAAATAAAGCCCAATATAGTCCAAAACAGTAGATAATATAGCATGGAGCAATCAAAAATTATAGATACGTTGGAGACGTATCAGATGCCCACGCGGAGAGGAGTACGAGGGTTCACTGGTTCGGCTGCGGTGTGAGGCTGCCGTCGCTGCAGAATAACATGGGGAGCGGTGTGAGGCTGCCAGTGGTGGGAGTAGTATGGGGATGGTGAGGCCTCCGCGGCAGCACAGCCAGCCACGGGAGGCAGGAGCATGCGGTACGACCGGCGCTGCTTTGGGCGTCTGGGGCAAGAAGACCAGAGGTTGAAGAAGCACTATGGTCGTTGGATGGATATCGTTGACCACGCCGCACCGAGAGCACTAGGGCGGTGGACGACGGCGAGGCCTATGAAGGGAACGACACGGAGCCGGGGAAGACACGGCAGTGGCTGCCCACGCGGTGGAGAGTACGAGGGTTGACTGGTTCGGCTGCTGTCGCCGGAAAATAACAGGAGGTGTGGGTGAGTAGAGGGATAGACAGGCCAGGTATGAGAGTATGATGGGGCCGTGAGGCCTTCTCGGCAGCACTGCCGGCCACGGGAGGCAGGAGCAGGCGGTTCCGACGGCGCTGGTTTGGGCGGCTGGGGCAGGAAGATCAGAGACTGAAGAAGCACGATTACCGTTAGATTGACATCTAACGGTCTGACGCTGGTAGAGTCGATTGTTGACTAAGTTTCTTTTTTGAGAAACCTTGTGTACGCATGAACTTAGTAGGCCCACAAGTCAGCCTCCAAGTCTGTGGCAGACAACATAAAGCCCATTTGCTATTTTTTATAATTTGCAGCCCATTTGCTAATTCTTAAGTAATTTATTACAGCCCATTTTCTGCCCAGGACCACGGTCAAAAAGTCCAACCTTATTTTGCATATTTCGGTGGAGTCCGAACTGTTGTAATCTGAAATGATAAACATTTTTTTAAGAACTTATTGATTTGCCAAAAAAATCGTTTTGTTTTTGTAAGCAAATAAGACGTGGGACAATTTAGTTGGTTTAAGGGAAAACCAGTGGTAAAAAAATCAGCGCTGGGTGGGAAAAACAACAAAAATAAGGATGTAAATATGAAAAGGGAATTCTATGTGTTTTCAATATAATGATACGTGTATATGAACTAGTAAAACTACAGGTAGAGACTAGAAAACGGATGTAGGACATGCGTTTCAAGAGGAAAATAGAACTGGGCTGTGTGTTTGATTTAGTAAAAAAAACTGCCTGCGGATGTTGTAAAACAAAATATAACTAACGTTGGCAGGCCAGAGGCCAGTAGATACCTGCTGGATCTTTGTGCCGCGTTGTCATCATGGGCTGGGCCTATTAAAAACAAAACAACCCTGGGCAATCTACAGCCCAGTTGAAACTTGCTCGACCTGAAAAAACAATATACGTGCTCAATAAACGAGAGAATTCTGCAAGTACAGACTGATAACTGGGATGCAACACGGATATTGTTTTTTTATCGTGATAATAAGTGCATGCACTTGTTTCAAAAAAATTGGAGAACTGGGAATTCGAACGGCGGGTGCTTATGCTACCCATCAAATAAAAATCAGGTGCCTGAAAATTCGTTTCGAAACAAATGATTCAGCTTTATATCCACGTCGACCCTCGGCATGATGGTTGGAAGCAAATGCAAGTTCATACCAAAAGATCGTTAACAACAATACCAACTTGCGGACGACAAGGTAGTACAACTACCAATACCAAACTAACTTATAATATTTTTACTCTTGGCCCTAGTGTTCGTCTGGTAGAAAATCTTGCAGAGGACCAGCTCCTGCTCCTTCTCTTGCTCCAGGTCCCCGAGGTGGTACTGGTGCATCACCCAGTTGGTCCTCTACTGGTTGAAGTTCTTGTTGGTGTGCAGCACCAGAACCTTTTTTGCTGCCCGTCTGCCGGCTGTTGACCATCACCGGCAAGGTATTGCCGGTCTTGTGCCACATCGCGTGCATGCTGCACTCTGACTGTATCTTGCGATGCGTCCACACGCCCCTTTTGAACGCCCTAGAATTGCGCAGGAAGAAATGCTTCCTTAGGCCACTCAGTGTGATACCTGCAGTATTGTGGAATACAGGTTTTAGTGTACCTAGTTGGCATTTTCATAACATCTTTGGCATGTTGCAGTCACTTGTTTCACTTTTTATTAACTGTCAAATTGTAATTGCTTCACCAGGTCTGCGTCTAAAAAGAAAAATAGAGCTATAAACAAAGGAATATGTTTGTGCAAGTAGACGGCCGACCGGTGTCTTACCTGGAAGTTTCTCAGGTTGGGTGTAACATATGCCGTGCTCGCTGTCGATGGTTGGTATGAACAAATCGATGAGAGACTGAAATCTCGCGCTGTCAGCACTCACTTTGGCCTCAAGGTGCTTGATCAGCTCCTGATCCGTGGGATCGAACTTGACTCCAGCCGGCAGCACGAGACAATCCTTCTTCGACTTGCATCGGTAATTCCCGTTATATGGTACTCAATGTATGATCAATCGGCTATTTTAAGTGAATGATGAAAGATTTCGACAGATAAGTGGTACTCCAAATCTGAAGTCCAGAATACCCGAACACGCCGCCGGGATTCTTGTGTCACCTCACGCGCAGCGTGTTGTCACGTCAATTCAATGTGTGGACATGATGAATAATTTGACCGACGTATACTAGTACTGCTACTGTACTACTTACTAGTTGTATTTAGTGTCACAATTTATACATAGGTTTAACTAACAAGTACGCACTTGAAGCCTAACTTATATATATATATATAAATGGCTTCTGCACAGCATCTCCATCATCATTATCAGTACATCCTACGCAGGTGAGTTAGGATGCACTTGATCCCAGGAAGGTATCTATCCTTCAAACCAGAGGAGTGCTTCAAACTAACAACACTACATAATATCTAACAAAAGAGGGTCGTGCTACAGCAGCAGAATACATGGCTCAGTCTAGATATCAGCACGAATCAAGTTGTGCATATTTGCTGTTGGCATGAACCACATCGCCGCATGTCGGGTTTGCAAAAGCCATCCATCGCATGGAAGCTTGATGCCTTTCACACACTAAAGATTATCTGGCAACAAGCTGTGTCGACGAATCTCTGGATATGGTGATTCATGAAACCCATGGTATGATGTGTAAACACAGCCCCCCCCTCGCGAATGGAAGTTGCATAGCACAGTAATCATCGCCGGTGATATGATCGATGATTGGTTGGATGATCGGATAATTGAGCCCGAGGAACAAGGAGTGGTTGCAGAGGCTATAAACCCGCCTCCAGTTGAATACGTCTGGCCCAACGGAGCTGGGATCTTTCTCGAACACGAAGCAGCCATAGCCATCAATGTCACGAACGCCCCACACATTGTACTGCATGTGGTTTGATGTAATGGTTTGGTCAATTTGGTACGTGCGAATGAGCATCAAATGACCGCCGTCAGCTGAACGAGCGATAAACCACCACCCATCGACTTGTATGATTCCAGGTTCTGGAATCATGAAGGCCAGCGCATTTGCGTCTGCTGCAACAATTCAAATTGGAGACGAAAAGGACAAAAATAAGCAATCATGTTCAAAGTATGTGTGGAATTAAGATTATTATAACAGTGACACATATCATATACCGAGAATTGCAATGCCGTGGTCATAATCATACCCCAAGTTAAAAAAATAAGCCAATGGCTTTCATATTCTAGCAATATTTCATGGTTCAAACATCATGTAACAATGAGAGGAAAACAACTATGACAACGCCTACTCATATTCTACCATATCACTTACTACTACTGTTCTCATATCAACTCTAAGCAATAACATGCGTTGTTATAAAAATCTTGTAAACGAGAGTAACATATAGCAATCATGATGTTATGCTCATAATATGTATTCTAACAATCATTAGATGCCAATTGTTCTCATATCAACTCTAACAATAACATGCGTGGTCATAAAAATCTAGGAAATGAGAGGAACATATAGCAATGATGTGGTTATAGACATGCTATGCATTCTAAATTTGTAACAAATGAATAGGCAGTCATATTCATAAGGTAAAGATGAGATGAGATAGAACAATTACACGATGATAGATTCCACCAATATAGGTAGCCAATCTGTGTGTCGACCGCGTAAACGATGCCATCGTGCACTATAGCATCAGACAGAAATGTTTCCTCAACAGGATTGATGATGAGCCATAACCATGTATGGCGACCGGATTCCAGATAGACTAATCCCTTGTTGAACAACGCAATGAGCTTGTAATCCATGTAGTCTTCTGATGGTGTGGGCACTTCGCAGATTACAACTTTCTGCAAACAGAGGTCGAGCCAAAAGCTTGACGCGTCTCGTGCGTAGTAGGCAGGAGTGTCCGGTGGGCCGCGAGGCTCGATGGCGGCGGTATCCAACGATGGAAGGGTGATCTCTCGCTGGGTGTAGATATCCACGAGACGCCATGGACTACCGGTGTGGTGGATGAGGGCGATCCAGTTGGCCTTCATGCCCGCCCAGTAGTGGCCGCGCATGAAGGACAGGTGGACGTGTAGTGGTAGCATGTCGAGGGGCACCACGGCAACCTCCGTAGGATCGTCAAGTCGGTGTCTGGGCCACCTGCGAGGATCGGGCATCAGCATGCAGGGTGTCTTGAAAAGAGCCGACCGGTTGCAGACGAGTAGACGGTACAAAGACACCGAGCATGCGGCCAGACGGACGGTGCTGAGTAGGTCCATACGACTATAGATCTGCTCCAAGAGAACATCGGGGAGGGAATTCCAATCGCGGCTCTGCGTGTCAGTCGGTTCTGCCATTGGGGTTTTCGGTGCCTGCGAGCCACCGGGGAAGTGGATTCGGGCGGGTGAGCGAAGAAGCTTCTCCTCGTGTGGCCGAGCAGTGAGTGGGGGGATATGGTACGCGCGAGCTACCAAGGAAGATGGCGCGGGCGGGCAAGCAATGAGCGGGGGTAAATGGTGTGCGGCCGACGATGGGGAAGAGAGGAGGAAGAAGAATAGAGGAGGAAGAAGAAGAGAGGAGGAGAAGAAGAGACTAGTTGAATAGTTCTATCTGACCGAGATGGGGAATAAATGGATTGCGAGGACTTCCTTTCTACAGTATCCCTATGCCTCTACGCTCACTTCACTCATTTTGCTCCGTACCTAGTCACTTGTTGAAATCTGTAGAAAGACAAATACTCCATATTTGGGAACATAGGGAGGCTTTTACTCCGTACTATTTGGGAACAGAGGGAGTATCACCATATGGAGGGAACAGAGGAAGCTTGAAATATGAACATGTCAATGGGAGGGAGTAAGCCCCATGCATGCATGCATGCATGCAACATGCAACACCCACACGTACACATGGACGCACGCAACACTCACGCACCCATGCGGCACACAACACACGACGCAACACACATGCTCACGCTCAAGTGCTCAACCTACTCCCTACGTCCATGGAAGACTGTACATTTAGAGATTTACACATTGACCAGGGCATAATTAACACCCAAAAGTAGCAGACTTATGTGTGCATGCGACCATTGAGATAAGAAGATTAAATGAAGGCCGTTGCATGCTTTAATTAAGGATAGACATGTAGCCTATACCTACAGCACAAGTTGGTGCATTAGTCAATCAATATCGATTTAGATTAAAGGCTAAACACATTGGAAGTGTAGATGTACATCATGTAGTACACTCTTTGTTGGAAGACCGAGGGAGGACACGTGCATGCACTCACATACACAGCGAGGGCGGTTCGCGCGCAAGGGTTGGACTCGTGTGGCGCCTGCGTAAAGTTTTGTTTAACTGATTTCTTTGCTCTACCAACTGATAGGTGGGACCCAGAAACCAGGTGACAATTTAACCAGTCAACAAAGTGCCACGTCGACTATGTGGCCGGTCAGTAGGGTGCAATACGGTGCTCTACGATGAGCTAGTGATCGCATAATCATCGCAAAACTATATACAGTGACCGTAAAGAGCGTACTGTTACATACGTTGACCGCCAGTGTATTTTTCTTGTTTTAAATTAAGCCATATTAATCGGAAAAGGACGCAGTATGGACTACTACTACTACTAGTACTAGTACTGCTTTGATGTGTCCCGTCAACGCACTGAACGAGGAGAAGCTTGCTTACTATGCCTCTCCCTCGCCCACGCGGGCGGTGGTTCGCAGGACGAGGAGAGGGTTTTGACTACAGCGCCCTCTCCCTCTCCCTCTCCCTCGCGGTGGACGTGCAGCAGTTCAATCGGTGTCAGATTGCCAGAAGCATATTGTACTGTAGTATTATCATTGTTGGACCTTCCGAAGAGGCGAAGAGCCAAGTGCAAGGTACACAAGAGTAAAAACTGTTGAACCTCCCGAAGAGGCAAAGAGCCAAGCGCAAGGTTTTATAGGAGTGGTCGTCCTAGTAGGAGTGTACTAGTACAACTATAGCGAATGATGCTACCGTATGATGCCGCCACGTCACGTATATCCAAAGCTGTGCCACCTTTTTTTTCTCAAAGAGCGTGTTGGAGCCCGTGCAACAACCACACAAGTTGCACGTACACATAACACATTTACTAGTAATAAATTCTAAAGGACACATGCCAGTATGCCACACGAGTTCATCTCCAACTCATGTGATAAATTTGTGCACGACTAGTCTACATATATTCACAGCGCTACCGTTCACAATTATCGTACTCCACTTACACGTTATAGATGGGCTACATGTCCTCCTCCAGGTTCCAGTCCTAGGTGTTCTTCATGGATGGCACGATCCATAGCGGTGGGCAACGGGAATCATTGTCGCAGCTTTCTAGCCTGGTTCCACACGATGGAGACTCATCCAAGCTGAAGCGGCATAAATCAGGGATAGCGTGTCCCAGCATGTCGTTCATCCGGCGGTGCGCACTAAAGACACAACCATGCTTCATGAATGGCAGGGCTTCCGTGTCGTGCATGGAAGGTGGCATCCGCTTCATAATGGGGTAGCTGTCCCCGATGAAAAGCGAGTACTCTCCAAGAGTGTTCCTCGGCACCCACGTAGCATCACGGGGGTCGAACTCGGCGCCGTTCATCTGGTACACGCGGCATCCCAGATCTGGACACATGGTGACATACATAGTTAAGGTCCATGCATAATAATGTTGTGCTCAAATGTGGCGGTCAGTAATACTGTGCAGCAAATAGTACTACTCCGGTATAGAGGAAGTAAAATAACCGGCTTATTATATATAGCCACTCTTGGCTACATGGATGAGATAGTAAGACATGGAAAAACAAAAATGGTGGCAGCTAGTGTGTTCAAGTCTTCAAGGGCCTAGCTAGCTATATGCGTCCTCCAAGGTAAAAAGTACTCCTACTAGTACTACAAAGTATACTAATAGTACAACAATGAAAGAGAAGGCGAGAGGGTTAAAAAATGGAATACCTGGGTAGATGGCGACGGTCCGATCGTCGTAGATTATGTGACCATGTTGCACATCAGTGGTACCATGGGTAATGACTGCTAAGATAGTTGATCCCAATATGCCAAAGTCAGCTACAAGGTTCCAGGTTAGACCGAATCGCGGATGCAAATGCACATCCAAGATCGGCGATCTTATTTTGATCGGGGGATGACTGGTCCCTGCAAAATAATGGAGTACCGTTAGGGATGCAAATGATGGTTTGTGCATTCCATTTGTATTCTCCCGTACCGTAGGATGTCAACCAGATGAAACAAGTCCCCCGGCTTGTCACCGCGAAGACGCGGCCTAGATGGCGCACGACGTCTTCGAACGTGTAGGGGTACGAATCTGCCGCCGCCAACATGCGCCAGCCTCTGCCGTTACTGCCTCCTACATTGATGGCACTCCTTATGTCGAACACCGCGATGAGCTAGTAATCATCGTAGCCGCGTCGCTTTGTCGGCAGGTCCGCAATTGCTATCTTCTTCAATCTCATGTAGGCATCATCATACGTATTCTTGCCCAGCCAGTCCGGAAGGCCGATCCCAATGGTGGAGAAGGGGTCTACCAGAACGGCCGCACTGCTGTGGATGTTGTGCAAAACGATGGTGGTATCCGACCGGAGGTATGCAAGCCAATCTTCGTTGGCACCGACCCAGACCTATATATAAGACGGTGGGCAGCGGAGAAATTACAGGATGGAAATGGAATAACTATGTACTACATGATCAAACTCCATTACTGACCTGCTCATCGGACAAAATCCGACTACCTCTCAACGTCAGCAACTCTAGCGGAGTCAACGTGCAACCATGGCCAGGGAGCGGTGGACTGTTCGAAGGATTGTCCCATAGAAGAACCTTCTCCTCGAGGATGCATGGAAGACCAACAAGCATGGCCTGTTTAAGCAGCGTCTTGAAAAAGTTGGTGCAGGAAGCACCGAGTCTTGCGGCGGTGAGGACGTCGGAGCAGCGTGCGATTTCTCCCACAGGATCGTCGTCCAAGGTCTCCCAGCCCCGACGAGGAGGAGAACCTCCTGGCGAATCCATGGGAGCAGCGACGAAATGCCTTCTCTTCGGGGGGAGGGGAACTGGCATGGAGAAGATAAGAGCGTAGTAACCGCAGGGCCTCGTCCCTTCCAACTGTAGATCGTTCCTCAGTGAAGGGGTGAGACTATTATTTACTACTAGTACTCCCTCCGATTCTTTTTACTCTGCGCATAAGAGCAGACCCAGATACCAAGGCAGGGGCTCGCTGCATGCTTTCTGGATGGAAATACCCCTGGCGCATGGATGGGAGGAGTTAGCAGCTATAAATGCCCCATGCAGCCCATTGGCTGTCCGCCCGCGTTCTCCTCTATCTGCATGCTGCATGGATGTCTCCCTCTCTCTCACATGACTGCATGCGGTGGCGCTGGCCTATGAGAAGCTCGCGTGGAGATAGCAATCTTCTCTCCAGAAGTGATTTTTTTGAAAGAAAGGGATTATGGAACGTTATGGGATTGCATTATACTGTAAATAATAGCACTAGTAAGAAATTTTTGGCACTAGGTATTAGTTTTTAGCGTGGATTAAGAAATTTTGGGTATGTTTTTGCCATTTTTTGTACACGCCAACTAGTGTCAAAAAACGTCTTACATTATGTGACGGAGGAGTACGTACTCGTACTGTAGCAGTACTAGTACTACTTTTCTCAACTAGTAGTGCAATGTACTGTACTTCTAGTCTAGTCTAGTATAGTGCACCAGTTTTGAACTCTTGAATCTCAGGGCCAAGGAGCTACGGTTGGAAGTGGAGGGTAGTACTGTTCTCTAGAACCATCGCTGTACTATCAAAGCAGGGGAAGTACACCTGCGTAGTGGCCTAGTGGGTACTCTCGGTGCTCTATTCAGCCACTCCTCTCACGTAGCTGGCCTACTCAGCCGCTCCTCTCACGCACACACTAGCAGCCTGTTTATCAGCAATGGTTACTGCGGGGGCAAAACATTTGAGTTATTTGATACAGTGAGACTAGGCTTTTCGCTTCCATTTGTGGAGGTGTAATGGATCTCGTCGAACTTTGTTAGTAGTTCCTTCTTTATGAATGAGATGAAGCAAAGCTTTTGCCTCCGTTTCAAAAAAACACGGCAAGAGGAATTTCTTTTATAGTAGAGCCGATAATGGAGTGAAGTCCATGCATGCAACGCCACAAGCTACAGAGTAGTAGTAGAGCACTTTACGTACAGAGCCATATTGCACAGTTCCCAATGCCCCGCCAGGCTTTTCCGGCTCCTCGGGCTTAATTGGGAGGCGCTAGTTTAAATATGCTACTAGCTGGAAGCTGCAAGCGAGGTGCGGCTAGGGTGAGCACGCGAGCCACGGGATGCTGGGAAGGAAAACCCATTCACGTGGCTAGGCTGTCCAGTGCACCCAGATTGTGGGGACGCACGTCCGTTTGACTTCAAAACTCAAACTACCCGTGTAAAATATTGGCTCGCAGCGAAGTGTAGTAGTACTATTTTTTAAAAAAAGGCCGCCATGCGTTCGGCCGGGATCGAACCCACAAAATGAGGTATACACTCCCGCGACCACTAGTAGTACTCGTTGGAGTACAATGCAACCTAGAATCGCCTTTTGTCGCTAGTAGTACGTACATTATTCCTTACAAGAAACCCCTAAGAGCATGGTTAATAGTATATCCAGCTGCTGGCTATAAGCCAGTGCCATGTCATCTACAGCCCATCTTATAGCCAACATGTAGTAGTAGTAGTTTATTTCTTATAGCCCGCTGACTCAGCTCTATTGTACTTGCTCTAATAATGCAAGAAACCACTAAAATGCCAAGAAACTACTACCACTTGCATGCGTGGCAGACTTAAGATAAGACTACCTTATCAACCATTGTACATGCTCTTACCAACAAAAATCCTCGAGTGACCTCCTACCTCCGGCCCGTCCACCTAGTCATCCTCGGCCATGGGACGCAGCTACCGCTGCCGGCAGAAGGCGAGGTCAAAACCGCCGGCGGTGCGGAGCCCATGTTGCGGCAGCCCGGATGCCAGCTCAGTCCGACGCTCGCGGCCGCTAGCTAGCCAAGATAGCTCCGTCCAGCTGCTTGTCTGCAAGGTTTGCTAGCTAGATTGGCAAGGCAACGCGGCAGCTTGCTCGCGCGCGCCGCGCTAAGGCCAGCCGTCTGGCTCGAGCGAAGGCCAGCGTGGCGGCTTGCTCGCTCTTGAGTCACGCTTGGGCCTGCCTGCCAACCCTTGCGGAGGCCAGCGCCGCGTCCGGCCCGTCCGGCGGAGCGGTGGCCAACTCGCTCATCACCGGCACCACCGACGAACACGCATCAGTACTGTTTGAAGTAATGTTCAGGAAAACTAATGATTTGAGGGGGAATAACAGGATAGAAGGTCAGATGTGGGTCCCTCATGTCAACGGTCAAACAAAATGTGTTGGTTTAAGCTGCCTTGTCAGCACGGACATGTGGGCCAACCCTGTCATAAATGGGTTTAAATGAACCTAATCGGTAGGAGTACTAGGTAGTTTTTGGTGTGGATTAAGAAATTTTGGGTATGTTTTTGCTATTTTTTGTACAGTAGATTCCTCCTAGGGCTGGTTGAAAGTGGTAGTTTTTTGTTAAATACTCTACATATTGTAAGTAGGAGTGAAAGTTAAGCTTTGGAAGCCAATAAGCAAGGCTAGTTACATAGTGCATATGTGTACATGATTGAAAGTAAATATCAACCATGAGTGACTAATATCTTGATGGAAAACTCGAAACTATGGAATACTAGGAAAAGAAATGCATGGTTGGAAATACTAGCAATGTTCATGTCCGTTGCAACGAATCATAATTAGAATAATACTTATTCACAAACTTGGTACAAAACACTCTAATTTTGATATACATATGTCACTAGAGATATATTATGTTTCAATTAGAATATATTCCTTGGGTTATTTTGCTGAGGTCAGGGAGGGATGTGGTTGGTTTTAAGATACTAATTATGGGTTTTTCTGCAAATTGGTAGAAAAGTGGGATGTTGGTGAGAAAAGGCAACAACTTACCTCACAATCGTTAGATGTAGATCTAATGGTCAGAAACGACGGATGGCAGACACACCAGCATCACCAACTTAGTCATGTGTAGGAGTACTAGCAAGATCCTTGCATTGCATGGAACATCAAGATGCATTTTTTTATAAAACACTTGTTGTGATTGACCCTTACGAGAGTAATCCCATGTGTAAAAACTAATGATATCTCGAGAAATATGAGATAAGGTGCAGAGGAGTGAGGTGTGGTGGTGGTTGGTGGTCGAACTGAGCGGAGGCATGGGGATTGACGACGCCGGCAGCGGCCACCAGGCCAGTTTGTTCCAGAGGCTTCCTTTCTTAATTGCTCAACAATGAGGTTTGTTGGAGATAAGGATGAACGAGGGAAGGCCTTGTCTGCAAATGTGGAGAGGGGTGCGGGTATCTTTTAGTTTAATTTCCATCCGTCAGATATAGATCGGACGGTCTATATTGCAAGATGGCACATGTACCATCATCACCAACTCGGTTTTTTATAAGAGAAGAAATATAAGTATGGAGATACAAACGTATTATCGATACTTGCTTCCGTAAACTAGCATCTACATTCTATTCAACGCCTCGGCATGTGGGGCCTTAGCACAATGACTTCTCGACTATGTAAAACGAAGATTTTCCCGTCGCCGACAAGGAGGGGGTGATGGCAGCGCGCTTTTTGGCTTGTTCTAGTCCTAGTAGTCATACTAGGTGGTCTAAGCACGTGTAGATTTATTCTTTTTCACGTCTCGTGTTCGCCGTACTGCCATGACTGTTCATGAATAGACGGTAAGTTATTCACGGGGAAACCCTTGTTGAGCGTGTTTGCGAGAGAGAGAGAGAGAGTGTGCGTGTGTGATATGTTAGAGACTGAGGCAATGATAATAGATTCTTTGTGTCTATGTGTGTGGAGGATAGAGAGAGACATGTACATGGGGCTTTGTGTTGTGTAACATGGAGACACATATACATAATTAGAGAGTGAGTGTGTGAGATACACATGCAGACATGAGGAGAGATGAGGATCCAGGTAAATGGGTGTTTGTGCGTATCTGTGTGTGTTTGTGCACGCGTTTGTGTGTGAGAGGGAGAGAGTGTATGTGGAGTAGAGAGACCGCTGATGATGTAAACCTAGTATAAGGGTAGGGGGAATGGTGTGACATGTGTAGTAGCAAGATAGCACGGGTGCGGGCAGGGGGAGCAGACTATTTGGAAGAGACATCGAGTGTGTGTGGGGGAGAGGGGTGTGAGAGCGAGAGAAAAAGAGAGCTAGCGCCGGAGAGAGAGAGAGAGAGAGAGAGAGAGAGAGAGAGAGAGACGAAGAGAGGGGGCGAGAGGGGTCGTTTGTGTCCATAAATGGCGTATAGATAGGGAGACAATGTTGATGTTGTCCGAAATTGGCCTATGAACGGAGACGCAAGGGAAGCGAGTCATCGTATGTGTGATAGGGACTTCACGAGAGAGCTAGAATAGATGGTGTAGAGAACAATGTGCGAAATCGAGAACGATTATACATTAGGGAGCTATGCAAAGAGTCACGACATATATGTATACAGGGAAGGAGTTGGGGCGGGTCCGCATGTGGGAGAGATAGAAAGAGGAGAGTGGTGCACAAGGAGACAAAGTGCGCTTGTTTGCAGTGGGGGTGGTGTGTGAGGTGAGTGCGCGAGAACCACATAACTAGGGAGATAGACATTTGGGGGCGACGTTTTGTGTGTATGGGAAATATACACTCTACATAGTGCGTGTGCTTGGGTAAGAGAGATAGCGGGAGACCTAGAGAGTGAGGGAAGATATGTGTGCATGCCCGAGAGACAAAGTGATAGAGACCTATGTTGGGGTCCGGACTTTACATTAGGGGTGTTAATGTGCTCGTGTGTTGGTGTTTGGGGGAGAGAACGACTTCTCTGTGTGTGTGTGTGTGTGTGCGTGGTGGTGGTGGGGGGGGGTTGACTTCAGATAAAGAGTGAGGTGTCTATATTTGAGGGACTTTAGTGTAATTGAGATATTGTGCACTCATGGTTGATCAATTTGTTTCACAGTTTGTACTATGAGATAACGATACTTTTGAACATGTGTGATATACCTTGATGTACCAGAATTACAAACCTAAGATTGGAATTTTGGAATTCGACTCCATCATTAGCTTTTGTAATTCATTTAAACGGAGGTACATTTTTTATGCCGGGATTTTGTGATTTCATATTCATATATCAAACCTAGAGATATACACATACGGGCATGTTCAAACTTTATAATCATCCACTTTATTCATACACATACACATTTTTGCTTTTCTCATCATATTTAGGATAAACACATTTGGAATTTCATTTGAATTGGACCGTATGATGGTATTTGCCTGTATTAGCTCAATGATCCATATTTGAATTGAATGGACAATCTAAGTTTCGAGTTGGAGCCATTGATTTTCAAAACTTGCACATTTTTTTGCATGCAAAACAAACAAATTGTTGGCCATGATATCATAGTCGGTCGTACAAGAGCAGAATACTTATAATTTTAGGAACCAAAAGCTTTCAAACTTCCCGCTCACATCGAAATATCGCGCACCCAAAAGTTTAGCCCTGCGATATTCCTGTTTTACCCCTGCCACATGAACGGAAAAGGGCTGCTTTGGTAACTCCATTGTTTTCCCCTCTTTGCCCCCAACATTCTTCCCCAGAGCCCCTCCCCTCCCCTTCCCCGACCCCCCAACCACGGCAAGCCACCAAATCTAGTCCTCCGCCGCAGCGGTGGACCTCACACCCCGCCGGATCTACCTTCCGCACCTTGGAACCCCCAACTTCCAACTCACCACTTCACCGGAGCCGCTTCAACGACTGGCTTGTCCATCGCTACAGATCTCCTTGACCGCCATCATGGTCCACCGCACCGGATCTGCTTAACCGGCGCCCTCGTCCACCACAGCGTAGGTCCTTCACCGACTCCCTCGTCCGCCCCTTCGCTGGCCCTTCATACAAGCCCTTGTCCGCCGCAACAGATCCGCCTCACCGAAAGCACTGTACAACGCGCCCGCCGAAGCCTTCGTCCACTGCACCGGACCCGCTCCACGGACGCCATATTCAACTCCACCGGCCCTGCTTTACTGACGCCGCAGCCTCATCAGGTTATTTTGATTTGTACTCCTTCGCTTTTTCTCTTTATCGTGCAACTGTTCACTTACCAGAGATGAGATTTCTTGTATGTCGACAAGCGCCGCAACCGTAGCACCGGAGCCGCTTCAGCAATGTCGACAGCCGGCCCAAACTCAACCGCAACATGAGCACCATCGACGATCCTTAGCTATCAAGTATGACAATGATACCCATACACCGCCGAGAATCAGGTACTATTATCCAACGGCCGGCGCCGACGTTCACTTTCCTAGCATAAGCACCGCACCTTTGAATTTCTTCAGGGCATCATTCAGTTTTTCATGAGACGCGTTATTCTGCTTGCACCTGTAGGGCCATACTTCTGGCAGTGAACATGTTACATGTGCTAAATTACATACTAGTGCACATATAGTTAATATGCTTTAGTTTTGTTCTGATGCCACCTGTTGGTTCCATCAGACTGCTTAATGTTCTCTATGCTTAATTACACATTAGCAAACTAGCATGTGGTTCCGCTGCTTTTTGTTTGTTTTACCCTACATTTTCTGATGCTAGCTATTACATCACTGCTCCGAGCCTCTGTTCATTACTTGTTTGTGTGTTCTTGATCTTCCCAAGTTGCATGACTAATTTGATGCTTCTATTAATTATGGAGCCGCCAACCCCATCAAGCAAAATATTTGTTCTTTTGGGGCTGGCACCTCGAACAAGCATAAAAATAGAGGGAAGCAGATATACTCCCTCCGATTCTATTTACTCTGCGCATAACTCTTGACCCGCATACCAAGGAGGGCACTGGTTTAATTTTTCTGGACTAATTTGCCAATTAATTAGGGCAGAGGCGGATGGGGTGGGGCACAAAAGGAAACCAGCGCTAGGAATCGGCAACGCGCAGACTAATACGAGAAAACTGAGAAAAAGTTATACGCAAAGTAAAAAGAATCGGAGGGAGTATTATCGTGTATGCACACACCCTTCTTTCATTAGTTTAGATGAACCATTGATGATCAATTCGGACCAGGGCATGCAATTAAAATTAATTTTACCTAAACAGATGATGCAGAATAAACTACAACAACTAGATTTGCAACCACGGGATGCTGACGATATCTTCAGAGAACATTGCAACAGCAGCTAGGCTTCACAGCAACATATGGTAAGCCAGTGTGTTCTAGTACATGTGAAATGTAATGCGAGTGGGCTGCTTTCTTGGCTTGTGCCCTCAACATGTAATCCTACCGAATTACAAATAGTTCAGTTGTCTGCTTTGCTGTATTGCTTGATTCGAATGCTTATTTGTTGTTACGCTATACCTAAGTTGGCCAATATGTCAGCAGTGCCTGCTGTACTATCATAAAGAAATGCATGCCTATTTCATTTGAGTCCTTAACTTTTCCTCTCAACTTCATCACAAGACTGTCTTCGTAGTTTATATGAGGCCACACTGTTAAGTGCTTTCTCAGATTATTTCAACTGCTTAGATGCCTTGGCAACTTAAATATAGCGGTTGTACACTCCCTTTCAACTAGGGATGTCAACTGGGTCTGGTTTAATACCGATTAAAGTCCACTAGTGGTATGATAGTTCAAAAGAGTTTTTGTTTTTTGAGGAAAATGAACTAGGGAGGTAGCAAAAACTAACTAGATGGGACTGGCGGATTTCGTTTATTTGCCACTTACATCCCTAGTTTCATCTTACCATTTTAATTTCTTTTCGGCTGATGCTGCTTTGAACCATTTAAATATAGTTTGCCATGCTCGGCAATAATTCGTCCGTCGTTTACCATGTAAGCTTACTGCCTGGATCATACGATAACTATCTCTTACTGATGTCCAGCGGAAACCTTTCAGGATGCCGTTCACACTAGGACACAATGTACAACCCCAGAATCTATTTGTGGAAGCAGTGCGCCATCCATGTTACCAGATGGTAGCAGTTCAGAGGCAACACCGCCGGAGAGCAGTCTGAGCACAGATATTATAGTGCTTGAGGCTCTACTAGAGGCAGAAAGAGATGGTGTGGATTCCATGAATGAGGTAATATTTATCTTGAGGCTGGAAATTACGGAATTAGCGGCACGCATTATGCATGCAACCCAAGAATTGGAGGAAGTAAGAATGTTGCATTTGAAGACGGAGGAGGTCCTACTATTTCTGCTATCTGAAGCCCAAGATAATCCCGGTTCTTCTTTAGATACCAATTGAAATTTTCATTAGATTACTGTACTTGCATGTTGTGTCATGTCTCTGAATGGATTATCTTGCAAGACCCCCTATGTTGTCCATGTGTTGTAATGATCCGAATTTTTTAGGCGAGGTAATCCTTAGAACTTGTATGATTGACATAAGGTGAACTGTTTGTCGTGTGAGCATATTGTATTGGATGAAATAACTGTTTGACTCAGAGTGTATCCAACCTACTGAATTTGAAGATCATGGCATTTCTAAATCATAATCATATATAAAGGTGGAATAAATCTTTGTTGTGGTTTTGAAGAAATAAATAACAAAACGTATAATTATCTGTGGATATTCGTAATCGAATACAAATTGGATTTCAAAGTAAACATCGGTTGCTAAGTACCCTTTGCGCGGTTTGCAGCTTCAGATCTGCCATCCCACTGCCACGTGTCAACACTGTACTTATCATGCTTATGTTTTCCCCATTTTATGATGACCACAATCAGCCTACGTGGTTCGTGTCGTAATATCACTGCTCCACCCATCGAGCTAAACAATCTTAGTTGTACAAATTCATATTTGATATTATTGTTGATATTAGTAAAACTGAGAGATGTTTAATTGGTTAGCTAAATGTTCCTACTTTAGTTTCGAAATGCATGTGAGCCACATATGGAGAGACCGGAAAGAATAGTATTTCTCTGTGCGCTCTGGTTCATCATGGGTGGCCAACTGACATTGTATTAAAAGACTTGTAATATCTTCAATCTGCTTGCTCTTCTGCTCTTCTTTAAGATGATACTCTTCTCTAGCAGTCGACTGGTCAGGTCGAGTTGTTCTCCCTTAGTATATTTTGAATCTGTCAGGTCATGTCAACTTGTTCTTCTTTACTATATGTTGAAGCTATCATCTGCGAAGTGTCATCACTTCTGGAGCTCTCATATTTTGAGTAGTAGGCCACATTATATTAATGCACACAACAAATTACAGCATGCATGGCATCTTTTAAAAGAATTGTAGAGATAGCACAAAGGGGTTTACAGGGAGGCAGTATTGGATTAGAATCACTTTTCTGCATTACAAAGAAAATCTCACTTGTTTTTATGTTTTCATGCATGTCAGATATTGAACATTATCAAAATGAATATGAGAATGGGCGCATGAGAGGAATATTGCGGAATGATCCACTGCCTAACAAACTTGGCATGGTGGAGGATGGCCTATCTTATTCACCCATCAAGGTGCTTGCTCTAACTTTGCAAAGTTGTATTGGTCGCACATATTTTGCTTCTGACCTCTTGCATTACTTCTACTTTGTTACACCATCTTCTTAGCTTAAGCATCATATATGAGTATATGCATACCTATCCATTTTCTGTACTTATTCCATGTGTCGTCACACTATGTTTTTCCAGTCAAATGTTGTTCTTTCGTAATAGGTGTCCAAAAGGAAGAGGGTGAGTGCAGGTCGTCAAGGAGTACAAACTAGGTATTTGGAAAAGGTAGTGATACCTGTTAAATCAGATAGATCAGCAGCCACAGAAAACATAGGCCCAACTGTACCACACTTTACCCCTACTCCAGTGGCCAAACCCCTATTAGAACTGCTGGGAGCCCAGCGTCAGGTATTGTCTATGATATCAATTCAAAATTTGAACTCCTAAATTTCTGCTTGTGCCTTACCTTCTCTCTTGTATGAAAACTAATTTCGGATGAATCTCCTTGCTCAAAGGATCATACGATCTCAAAACAATAATGGGCTCTACATTGCTCTTGTCAGTACCTCTCTCCCTTTTGCCTTGTAACTCTGTACTTAATTAATTGCTATTTGATTATGTATCATCAGTCTGCACCTGAGCTCCATTATCCTCTGTTTCTTCCAATATTATTTGATCTATATTTACTCTTTGCAAAATGTAGAATAATGGCAACGCTTATAAAGAATTTTCTTTGGGGAATTTATTGAATTATCCTTCCATCAACATGGAGAAGGGCTTTGTCCAGCCCGTGTTAACATGTAATGTAAGTTCATCCTTCTCAAGCCTTCAAACTTTTTTCTACTATAGATTTGGATAGGCATCATTTCCTCCACTGTTGTTTGCCTTGCTGTTTACATCTGATTGGATGTTTGCAACAACTACCAGTTTCAAATTGTAGTTGTAAAAACATGTTCCTTATGCAGAACATATCCATTTATTTGCTTATATAATTGTGAAACTTGTTACGTGTCTCCTTGTTTCTCTTTCAGACTCGTATCTCTTACGCCAGGCAAAACTTTAGGGAAGATAGTGAGCCAAACCATCTTGAGGACAGCGAGATGACCCAAGGTCCTGTCTTGATGAAGACAGTGAGTTGAAGCTACTCACCAGCAGGTGTGAGACAACCTCTGTGCAGTCGCTGCCTCAATCAATTCAACTTCTTCAGTCTCGACTTAAAGCGGAAAGGCTTGCTTAAGCTCAGCTCCGACTTGAAGTCAAAGATGCAATGAAGATGTCAGAGGACTGCCGTGCACACCATCATGCCTTAAATCTAGTGTTGATGCATCTATCGTTGACACAACTGAGGTCTACTCAGCTTCTTCAGCTGTTGGGGGGGGGGGGCGACCTGGCCATGCCTAGTGCCTTCTGAAGTGCTCTCAGTTTTGTATATTCTTTTGTCAGCGTGTTTATTTGCACTGGTGGCGAACTTTGATGCCCAGTGGATGTAATATGTGTGATTGCCGTGATAGCCTAGCGTAAGTTGCTTGCTTATTTATTTCCTTGTTGTCTTGTTTATTTGTTTGCTTCTAGTCATTGCAGTTCTTTTTCCGCAGTTTGCTAGTGGCTGCAATAACCTATTTTTTAAAACTAGGCCACAATAACCATGGGCTAATATTTACTGTAGTGACACTGGGCCTCCTACGGGCCGTAGAAACAGTGGGCCTTCTACGGGCCGTAGAAACAATGGGCCTTCTATGGGCCGTATCATCAATGGGCCTTATACGGGCAGTATGATCGATGGCCAAACATGGGCCAATAACAGGCCGCATTATGGCGGTAAACGGGCTAGAGTTGGAATCGTCCGTTCATGGGCCGACCATAACGGGCCATCGTTAATAGGCCGTATTTGATGACGCTATGAAAATGGCCCAACGTATTAACGGACCACAAACGGGCCGACTGTAACCACGGGCTAAATTTGGCCCACAAGCAGAAAATGACAGTAACGGGCCGTAAGTAAACCAATGCTGGAAATGAGCCCAAGAATAAATGGGCTCTGAGAAGGCCGAAAGATAACATGGGCTGGAAACGGCCCAATTGAATAACGGGCCGTTAATGGGTATAAAGTGATACACTGTTCATTACGGGCCAGTTTCACCACGGGCCGTTAATGGGTGTAAAGTGATACACTGTTCATTACGGGCCAGTTTCACCATGGGCCGTTAATAGGCCAAGAGTTACATAGGGCCTCATATGGGCCAAAAAGACGTCATGGGCCATACATGGGCCAGAAGTGAAAATGGGCTGGAATCATATTGGGTGGCCCAGATGACGCTACTGGGCCTAGTTTGGATATGGCGTAACGGGCCTTGGGTTAGCGGGATGTAAATGGGCTATATGCGAACAGGCCGTTAACATGCTTTACATGGGCCGGCCCGCCACCTTTTGACCAAGTCAAACGGGCCGGCCTTTTCACAGGAATGGGCCTCTGTTGGGCCGTGCCACGTGTCGACGTATCATAGGCGCATATCTGACCCACTGACGAGCTGACACGTGTTTCGTCCGGCCAATAAGAATTTTACATGTGGAAATTTCCCATTGGTCGGGGCTGTTAACGGGTTATCGGATCCAAAACCCGACCCGATATCTTAACAGCGTTCCGTTATGGTGGGTGCCACGTGTCGGTCACCCTTGACGAAAGCACTTCTGTGACGCGTGATTTATCGTCATGGAAGTGGACACTTCCATGATGATAATTTTTGTAATGTCATGGAACACTTCTACGACAGCACATGTATGACTATCTTGATTCTGTCATAAATTTGTCATGGATGTACATGCATGACAAAAAAGTGACCTACTATGACAAACACGTATCATCACGGAAGTGTATTTTTTGTAGTGAATGGTTGTTGATTATCGTGCATTAAATGAGGTTGAGAATTTTTCCAAGATTGCGAAGCCAATGATGGAGTTATTGAAAAAGGATACCAAGTTTAAATGGACGGAAGAATGTGAGGAAAGTTTTCAGGAGTTAAAGAAACGTTTGACCACGGCCCCAGTGCTGATTTTGCCGGATATACGCAAGGATTTCCAAGTGTATTGCGACGCTTCTCGCCTAGGACCTGGAAGTGTGCTTATGCAGGACGGAAGAGTTGTTTCGTATGCCTCACGACAACTAAAACCACATGAATTGAATTATGCCACGCATGATTTGGAGTTGGAAGCCGTAGTGCATGCATTGAAGACCTGGATACATTAGCTTATTGGGAATCGTTGTGATGTGTACACGGATCATAAGAGTTTGAAGTACATTTTCACACAGAAGGAGCTGAACCTTAGGCAGATGAGATGGTTGGAGCTTATAAAGGATTATGACATGAAGCTTCACTGTCATCCAGGCAAGGCCAATGTCGTAGCAGACGCTTTGAGTCGGAAGAGTTATGCTAACACCCTAGTAAGCACGGGATTGCCAAAGGAGTTAGTAGAGGATCTCAGGGAACTTCGATTAGAGATTTTTCCTAGAGGTTTTGTTGCAACAATGGAGGTTCAGTCTACATTGTTAGGAAAGATTCGAGAAGCTCAGAAGGATGAAAAAGAGATTGCCGAGATAAAAGAGATAATGAGCAAAGGAAAGGCCAAAGGTTTTCGTGAGGATGAGCACGACACCTATGGTTTGAGGACCGTGTTTATGTGCCCAATAACACAGAGATCAGGAAGTTAATACTTCAGGAGGCTCATGACTCACCATACTCGATACACCCGGAAACACCAAGATGTATTTGGATTTAAAGGAACATTTCTGGTGGACTGGTATCAAGAAGGATATTGCCGAGTATGTAGCCGTATGTGATGCGTGTCAAAGAGTGAAGGCAGAGCATCAAAAGCCAGTAGGATTGTTACAGCCTATGCCAATACCCGAATGGAAGTGGGATAAACTTGGCATGGATTTCATCACCGGATTGCCCAGGACCAAATCAGGATATGATTCTATATGGGTAGTAGTTGATCGCTTGACCAAAGTAGCTCACTTTATCCCAGTGAAAACCACCCATAGAGGTGCAAAGTTGGCCAAGATATATATGAACAGGATCGTATGTCTGCATGGAGTCCCGAGGACCATCATATCAGATAGAGGAACACATTTTACTTCAAAATTTTGGCATCAGCTGCACCAAACTTTGGGGACAAGGTTGGAGTTCAGTACAACATTCCACCCGCAGACAGATGGACAGACCGAGAGAGTTAACCAGATTCTGGAGGACATGTTGAGGGCCTGTGCGCTAGATTATGGATCTAGTTGGGATGACAATTTTCCCTACACAGAGTTCTCATACAACAATAGCTACCACACCAGTTTGAAGATGGCACCGTTCGAAGCCCTGTATGGACGAAGGTGCAGAACACCGTTGATGTGGGATGTAGTTGGAGACCGACAGTTGTTTGGACCAGACTTGATCAAGGAGTCTGAAGAGAAAGTTAAGGTGATCCGAGATAGACTGAAGGTAGCTCAGTCCAGGCAGAAGAGTTTTGCAGATTCGAAATGCAAGGAGGTAACCTATGAAATTTGAGAAAGAGCATATCTACGAGTATCACCCTTGCGAGGAGTGAAACGTTTTGGAGTTAAGGGAAAATTAGCCCTGCGATTTGTAGGACCATATCGTGTTTTGGAACGTATGGGAGAAGTTGCCTACAAGTTGGAGTTACCTCAAGGACTGTCAGGAGTTCATGATGTATTTCATGTTTCACAGTTGAAGAAGTGTCATGCTGATATGGCCGATATACCGTTAAGAGATACAGTACCCTTGGAGGTGATTCAGTTGGACAGTGATTTGACCTATGAGGAGAAGCCAGTCAGGATTCTCGACTTTGCCAGCCGAGTCAGCCGCAGCAAGGTTATCAGGTTTTGCAAAGTTCAGTGGAGCCACCATACCGAGGATGAAGCCACCTGGGAACGAGAGGATGATCTTCGCAAAGACCACCCACACCTATTTTCTAGCCAACCCGAATCTCGAGGGCGAGATTCATCTTAAGGGGGCGTAGGTTTGTAACATCCCAAATTTTCAATTTGGAATGTTATACATAGATCATCCATGCATATCATATTTTACTGCATTTCATTTCGCGATCCTCGAAATCCTAAGCAACTCAAGGACCCTCGGAGAGAGTTGGGGATTTCATTGCTTTCATATTTGAATTTTATCAAATACTGAAACGAGGATTTTGGTTTTAATTATTTTTCTCTCCGAAAATATTTCATATTAAAATATATGAGAGGAGATAATATGACTTCTCCAAAATTATTGAAATATTGGAGAAAAAATAAATTAAAATCAAATATTTGATTTTATTCGGATTTTATTGCCATTTTATTTGCATTAGAAAAATTGCACGTTTTTCAAAATTGCATTTTAGGGCCAAGAAAATGTTCATCTCGTTCTGAATATCTTATTTATACGGAGAAAACTTGTTTTGGTATTTTTAGATTTTTATTTTATTTTCTAGGATTTATTTAAGTTCCGGTGAAATTATTTTTAAAAAATAAAAAATCTCTCAGCGCCCGACTGGGCCGAAGCCCAGCTGAGCCGGCCCGCTAGCCCCACGCCGCCATCTCCCTCTAGGAGACCGGGAGGCACCGCCGCCCCAACCCCGAGTCCGGCCGAGACTCCGCCTCCCCGCGCCGCTTGCCCCTCCCCCAAGCAGCCCCCTCCTTAAATACCCCGCCACCAGACCCCCCCACCACCAACCCCGCCGCCTACCCCGCCCCGCCTGCAGCACCGCCGCCTCTGCAGCGCCGCCGCCCCCGTAGTCCACCTCGCCGTAGCCGCCCCGCCTCACCGGAGCCTTGCCGGATGTCACAGCCCCAGTTCAGGCCTTGCCTGCCTTTGCATTAGCCTCCATGCATCATGTCTAAATTCTATTAATTTTGAAATGGGGACTGATAAACCCTAGCAGCAAGTGAAATACAACTAGGGTCAAATTAAATCTTTTCCATCTACCCAAAATGGCTTTTAGAAAAGTTCATCAATTTTGGAATGGGTGAAAACTTCTTCCAAAAATGATGCACACATTTCTAGGACATTTCTGGATTTTGGAGTTAATTCATACGTATTTGCATTTGGACAATTAAATGCTATATAATATATTAAATGTCCAAATAATTCTGAACTTAAGTGAGGGCTGTTGGAAATATTCCATACAGAGCCCACAATTATTTTCAGGGTTTTAGAAAATGCCTTAGCATTTTAATTAAGTCAAAACAATTACAGAAAAATAGAAAACAGAAACTAAATAAAAGAGAGAGAGAGAAGGAACAAACCTGGGCCTCCCCTGTGCTAGGCCCAGCCACCTGGCAGCCTAGCCACCTGCCGGCACACTGAGGGCAGGGGCGTCTTCTTCCTCCTGCCAGAAGGCAGAGGAGAAGACAGCCACGGCGCCGCGGCATGCCACGCCGGCAGCTGCCTGCCTGGCTGCCCCCTCGTCGCCCTGGACTCCCTCTGCGATGCCACGCTACCCCTGGACCCCTTGACGCTCTCGCTCTCTCCCTGCCTCGCTCTCTCTCGCTCTCTCTCCCAAAGCCGAGCGGAGCCATCGCCGCCTCTCGCCGTTGCCGTGTCCACCGCCTCTCCCTCGCTTCCGCGACCAGTCCAGGCGCTCCGCCACATCGTCCCCGACCTCTCCGCCAAGTCAAGCAAGCCGGGACGCACCGCAGCACTGCCATCGCCGTCTTCTTCAACCTCGGTCCGCCGAGATCGCCGGCGACCGTGCGCCCGCTCCGTTGCTTCCCCGAGCTCCCCAAGACCACCGCTGCACTCCCCGTGAGCTTCTCCTTCGATCCCCACTTCCCCCCTGCTCGTTTGCACCGTGTAGTCGCCGCCCTCTTCGAGCCCGAGAGCATCTCGCCGCCGGCCATGGCGTAGCCGTGGCCACACCCGCGCAAGCTCGCAACCGAGCACTTCACCGCACTCGTTGTGTCCCTACGAGCCCGCAGCACCCCTCCGCACCTCCTACAGTGCCTCCTAGCGAGGACCCCGAGCTCGCCCGAGCTCTGGCAGCCGCCAACGTCGTCGTCGGCGTCTTTTCCGGCCACCCCAGACCCGGCTACTGCCACCAGGCGACGCGCTGCAACACCAGCTACCCGTAGAGACCAACCGCGGCTCAAACCGCGGCCTGTACGCGAAAACCGAGCAACTCCGGCGAGTTGCCGCCACGGTTTTGGTCGCTGCCGGCTGAACTCCGGTGACTCCGACGTGGAACACTTAGTTAACACTAATGACGCCATTAGATAATCACTATGCCACTGACGGATGGGCCCCACGCGCTACTTAACCCCAGGATTTATTCCCTGTTTAACTTAGACTAAAACACCGGGCCCACACGTCAGGTTGACTTTGCTGACATGGCCTTTGACCGGTCCCACCTGTCATTGACTCGAGCCGGCACTGTGTCACTGACCAGTAGGCCCCACTGGTCAGGTTTGACCTGGCCAGCCACAGTTGACCTGATGACGTCACTCTTACGTCATGCTGACGCAGTAAAACCTTTTCTGCATTTTAAATAAATCTAAATGATTTATTTATTTCAGAAAATATCCAAAACTTTGAAAAATCATAGAAAATAATCTATAACCCAGATTGAAAAGATTTATATATGAAAAATTATCAGAAAAATTCAAGGAATCCATCTGTACCATTTTCAGGCATGTTTGAGCAAGTTAACCTCACTGTTTAGGATGAAACATGATTAGGGCAAATTTCATAATAGGTTTGGAGTTGGAATTTGATATAGTTTTGAATTCCACTTCAACTTAAATGACTTTCTGTTGCATTAGCCCAAATCACAACATATTGCCATGTCATGATCATGCATCATATTGTTGCATTGCATTGTATTGTATTCTTCCTTGTTTGCCGGTAATTGCCCCCTCTCAGTAGACGTTGTTTCCGACGACGTGATCGATGACACCGATGAAGAGCTATTCTATCTTCAGAAGTGCCAGGCAAGAAAAACACCCTTGTTCATTCCGATACAATCCCACTCTCTCGCTCGTGCTCTCTTTTGCTGCATTAGGACAACAACGATTCAACTGTTACTTGCTGCGGTAGTTGAGCCCTTGTCCTCTGCATGACCTGTCATTGCCACAGTAAATAGATAAAACCCACTAGCATGAGTAGGAGTTGTTTGAGCCCTGATGTGCCTTCTCATTCATGCTTGTTTGTCATGCCTGCTATTGCTTAGAGTTGAGTCAGGTCTGATTCATCGGGGGTGAATTGGAACAGTGATGAACATGTCCTACTATGTGTGAGCTAAGTGTGTGAACACGATTTGGTAAAGGTAGCGGTGAGAGGCCATGTAGGAGTACATGGTGGGTTGTCTCATTGCAGCCGTCCTCAGGAACTGAGTTCTGTGTCTGTGATCCATGAACAGCTACTACCACTCATTGGGATCCTTAATTGACCCTCTCGGCTTCTTAATCACCCTAGTGCTCTGTCCAGGAGTTGCAACTAGTTTTTGGTGTTTGTAGGTTATGTGTTGGCGGCCGTGCGTAGCGCTGACCCTAGGGGTGGGCTATGTTGCGGTAGATACACCGTGGCATGGTGTACCAGGCGCCCGTTTGGTGTCTCGGGAACCCTGTTCACATCGTTCGGGGCCGTATGTGGAAACCTCGGCCGAACTCCCTGCGGATGGAACCTGGATAGGCGATAAACCTGGACTAGAGACTTAAGTGTTTAGGTAGGCCTTGGCCAACACCCTTGCCAGGCTTCCGCTTGAAGGTTGCCGAGATACATGACGTGTATATGGTGGTAAGTGGTGGGAGCGTGTGTGAAGGAGTACACCCCTGCAGGGTTATCATTATCTATTCGAATAGCCGGATTCCTCAGATATGGAAACTTGGACCCCTTGCATAGTTCATAGACAAGTGAAAGTGGATACTCTAAAACTCGCAAGATAAGTGTGAGTGCTATGGATGGCCTTCTCGTAGGGAGATGGGAGCGGATCCATAGTGGTGTATTGAATGGTGAATATGTGGACTCGTGTGCACCACCTCAAAAGAGTTGCTTGCAGTCGTAGTTCAGGTTAGGCACTGAGTCAAAGCTGGCTTGCTGCAGTTAAACTCCACCACCCCCCCTTGTTGATACCGATGCATATGTAGCTAGTTCTGATGTAAGTCTTGCTGGGTACATTTGTTCTCACGTTTGCCTATTTTATGTTTTGCAGAGAGACGTCAGTCTCGCTAGTAGTTCCGCGTGGACTTCGACGTTTAGCTTGATACCTCAGCTACGATCTTGTGCCCTTGGCAGGATCTGGTAGATAGTCAGGCTTCTCAGCCTTCTTCATTTGTAGTTGTCTGTACTCAGACAAGTTAAGCTTCCGCATGTGCTTGTTGCTTGTATGCTCCGTGTGTTGGGTCATAAGACCCATGTTTGTAATATCTCGCTCCTCGGAGCCTAATGAATAAATACTTTGAGTCGTAGAGTTATGTTGTGATGCCATGTTGTATTTACACATATCGAGCATATTGTGTGTATGATTGAAATGCTTGGTATGTGTGGGATCCGACAATCTAGTTGTTTATCCTTGGCAGCCTCTCTTATGGGGAAATGTAGTCCAGTGCTTCCTTGAGCCATAGTAGTCCGCTACAGCCCGGTTCACCGGAGTCCTGCTAGCCCAGCACTACTGCTCAGATCACTTGACTGGCCGGCATGTGTTTGACTTCGTTCCTGTGTCTGTCCCTTCGGGGAAATGTCACGTGGTGACATCCGGAGTCCTGCCTAGCCTGCTACAGCCCGGGTTCCCGGAGTCCTGTTAGCCTAGTGCTACAGCCCGGATTCACACGCTACTGACTGACATGCTCGATGTGATTCATGTATGCCTGTCCCCATAGGTTAGTGCCGCTTTGGGTTCACGACTAGCCATGTCGGCCCGGGTTCTCTGTCATATGGATGCTAGCGACATTATCATATGCGTGAGCCAAAAGGCGCAAACGGTCCCGGGCCATGGTAAGGCGACACCCGTGGGAATACCGTGCGTGAGGCCGCAAAGTGATATGAGGTGTTACCGGCTAGATCGATGTGACTTGGAATCGGGGTCCTGACACCGGAGGTATTCAGCGCCCTAATTTCGTTTTTATAGACACCCTAATTTCGTTTTTATAGATCGGTTCACCGGTTTTCTCGGTTTATTTACTTTGCGGATGTTCGTCCGTACGTTCGTTTTAACGAACGGGTTTCCCTCGTTAGTTATAGACAACGAACGTTCGTTCGTTAGCCTGTTCGTCAATTTTCTTTTTCTCGGATTTTCTGCGATTATTTTCAATCGCGATTTCTGATCCGATTTTCGTTTCAGTTTATCTTTTCGCTCGTTTATCGGAATCAGGCGATTCAAGCGCCTAGATCTTCGTCTCAAAACCGTCTTTCTGTTTAATCAACTTGAACAAGATTTTGGTACTGTAAAATTTGACTTTAGTTCAGATTAGTAAATGGATCTTGTTTCTTTCGCAGTTTGAGTTTCGTTGCTCCATTTGATTTGATTCTTTTTGCAAACCGTAGTTCTTAAGTTGAACTTTTTGGTCAATTCTTCTTATTTGAGTTTTACCCATGCTTGTTTGCTTGATTGCTTATGTATGCTATTGTTTGTTTGCGATAGAATTCCGGGAGTGCGAAGCGTGCTACTACGAGTCCCTAGGTTTTGCGGATCGTCAGCAAGGCAAGTAACACATTGATCATACTCCTTCCATACCTAGTTTTTATGCATTAGTTTCAATCCTCAAACACTGCATGATTAGGATGTGATTAACATGTGGGTTGGGAAGTAGTTGATGAGGTAGAACCTATTGCCCTGTTATATTCAAATCTTGGGAGTTACTTCTACGTATTGCTTATATTGCTATGCTATGCTCGTAGACGTGGTTTGGGTGAGTGAATCCATGACAGATGTGAGATTGTTAACTAATTGTTCAACTTAGGTGGCAACTTTAATACACATCTGGGTGGATTGCTTGTCGGGCACCTAGAGAACCCAGTGTTGTCCTAGGATATCCCAGAGTACCCGTGTGATCATCCTAAGGTCCGCCACCCAGGCTCAAAGGGAACTGAGATATTTTCATGCTAGAAACTTCCGTGTGCAGCCACAAGCTCTTATGGGCTCTAGCATACTTTAGTAGGTCGCATGAGCTCTTGAATAGGTGGATCAGCGGCTAGAGGGATGTAGGTTTGGTATGGTCTGCCCGGAGTAAAGAGTTAATGTTTCTGAAAGACTGTGTCTCGGTCATCCGTTTCGCAAACACCATCTAGTGAGAGAAATCCAACGGAGGCGATCGTGTCTTGTGGGGAAAAGTGCGCAAACCTCTGCAGAGTGTACAATCTAATCATGGTTAGCCGTGTCCCCGGTTATGGACAATCTTGAGTATCTAGTACTTGGAGTATCCTAAGTATCTCATCACTATTAATTAATATTGTTGGGTTGATAATTACTTTAATTGGGATTGAGTTGGAGGAACCTTCTCAATGATGTTCCAACTACCATGATAGTTAAATAAAATTTATTCCTTTGTTGTAGGAAAAAATTGGCTTTTCGCAAAAACTATAACCATAGAGATTTCCACTAGCCAAATATGCATGTAGTAATAGCATTGTTCTGTTCTTGCTCTACTGTGTTATATTGCCAGCATATTCCATGTGCTGACCCATTTTCGGGCTGCAACGTATTATGTTGCATACTTTTCAGGCGAGGAGTAAGGTTCGTTAGGTCATTGTTGTGCAGCTCAGCTATGCTGTTGGAGTTGATGGACTCACTTTATCTTCCAAGCGTTCCGCTCTTATCGTATTAGATGGCCTTAAGCCATATTTATTGTAATAAGTTATCTTTTGAGACATTCGATGTAATAAGTGTGTGATTGCTACTCTGTTATAAATCCTTCGAGTATTGTGTGTGTCAGCATTACCAATCCAGGGATGACACTGAAGCACAGAGACTTGACCATTTGAGGTCAGGTCGCTACATAACCATCCCAACCACAAGTTGGTTCGCCTCATCCGTAGTGGTTGTGCCTTTTCTTTTCATCTAGTTTTTCCTTTGAGGGGATGAATCAAGTTTAATTGATCAAATTCCACAGAGAGTTTACCTGGAGGTCCAGGGCACCAATGCAAATGTGAAAGTGCGTTATATCGACTAGAGGGGGGTGAATAGGCGATTTTTAGGAATTCTTCACTGAGGAATTTCAGGGTGAGGAAATTCCATAGCAGAAAACTACTTGCAGTGGAATAAGTACTCAGAAGTAAACATAACAGAACACAAGCATGGTCATCATGATGAAATTAAGACAAGCACAGAGTACGGAAAGCGTAAACACAGGATGACACATGATGAAGACAACAGTCTGAAGAAATTGAACTGAGGAAATTGAGAAAGTCTTCAGTCAAAGTCTTCGAACAGATATGAATAAGCACTCAACACATAACTGAGGAAATGGAAGGGTTGAGGAAATGGAACCAGGTAGCTTGGTGAAGACAATGATTTGGTAGACCAGTTCCAACTACTGTGATAGTTGTACGTCAGGTTAGGGCGGCTAGGTATTTAAACCTGAGGACACACAGTCCCGGACACTCACTCCTGAACACGCAGTTCAGAACACTCAGTCCTCACCGTATTCCCCTTGAGCTAAGGTCACACAGACCTCACCCAATCACTCGTGGTAAGTCTTCAGGTGACTTCCGAACCTTCACAGACTCGATCACTCGGCGATCCACAATTCCTCTTGGATGCTCTAGACCATGACGCCTAACCGTCTGGAAGATGCACAGTCTTCAAAGGTAACAAGCATCGGATCCACGCAGGATCAATCTCTTCAGTGATGCTCAATCACTTGGGGTTTGTAGGTGTTTGGGTTTGGGTTTTCCTCACTTGATGATTTTCACTCAAAGTCCTTGGAGGATGGGATGCTCTCAAATGACAAGTGCCAGTTTCTCTCGGAGCAGCCAACCAGCTAGTGGTTGTAGGGGGCGGCTATTTATAGCCTAGGGAGCAGCCCGACATGATAAGACATAAATGCCCTTCAATGATATGACCGTTAGGTGGGTAGATATTTTGGGATAGCTAGCACAAGGCACATCAACGGTCGGAAATTTGAGTATCAAATTCCTCAGGGCTATCATGTTCCTCACTATGTAGGCAATCCGCACTGGCAAATTCCTAACTCCTCAGTCAGAACAAATTCCTCAGAGACCAGAAGAACTTCGTCTCTGTCACTGTAGAATATGACTGAACTGTATGAGATTTCCAATGGCTTCACTCGAAGGGATTGGTAGGTGTAGGATTTTGAGTTGAGCATCACATGGAAATTTTTCCTTAGTATTTCCTCGACCCCCTTAAACAGTACGGTGTTTCCTATGACTCAAGAAAGAGAAAATGAAACTACGAAAACAAAAGTCTTCACGCTTCATGTTCCTCAAATGAATACCAAGTCTTCAAGGTCACACCAATTTCTTCACTTTCAAAGTCTTCAAAAAGTCTTCAGAAATCCAAAGTCTTCAGTCGAAGAACTTCATTTTTAGGGGTCGACTTTCTCTGTAAATATCAAACTCCTCATAGACTTATAGACCTGTGTACACTCACAAACGCATTAGTCCCTTAACCTATAAGTCTTCAATACACCAAAATCACTAAGGGGCACTACATGCACTTACATTCTCCCCCTTTTTGGTGATTGATGACAATATAGGTTAAGTTTTCAACGGGGATAAACTTATGAAGTGTAAATACTGATATTGAGGAATTTGATTCCAAGATATAGAAGAACTCCCCCTGAAGATGTGCATAGTGAGGAATTTGCTTTTGAAGCATTGCACACTTTGAAGAATAGAATCATGGAGATCCCCCCTATATCTTGTAATTCATACATGCATTTGACATAATATGAAGAATTTGAAATGCATGATGAAATATGGTGACTGAGTAATTCAGCATGCGTGCATTAACATATGTGAGGAATAAGCATGCAGAAAACACATCAAAAGTATCAGAGCACCATCGGGTTTAAGTTTACAACTCGATCCAATAAAGTTATAGAAGAACGAGAGTTGTAACTTAGCAAAAAAAATGCCCATATAAGATAGACCCGCTTGAAGACTAACTCAAATTTCTCCCCCTTTGTCATCAAATGACCAAAAGGATCGAAAATGAGGACTAACGCCCCTGATGAATATCAAGTTGATGAAGGAGCGCCAGCGTTGTTGGGGTCGTTTGTTGATGTAGGGCCTGCCGTAGTGTCGTCCAAGTCTTCATGCTCATCGGTGTCGCGCGATGAAGAATAAGAGCTGGCCACCAAGGAAGGGACCATGACCTTCTTGAATTTCTTCGGTGGAGGTGCAGACCAGTCAAAATCTTCCTTGAGACCCATTTTCTTCAGATCTTCTTCACTATAGACATGGGACAGAATAGCCTAGGTGCGACCGAAAACCTCATGGAGGTAGTAGTGGTTTTTCTTACTGCATTGTGTGTAGCGGTCATGTTGTGAAGAAATGAGCCAAACTGATGCTTAACCCATTTATGGTTTCGATCCACCTTCTCGTGAAGACTAAGCAGAAGCTCACGGTCAGTCATCACACGAGGAGCAGTGGCTTGAGGATTTGGCTTGGAGGCATGGGCAGTAGAATCATGAGTGGCAGAGTCATCATTGGTGGAATAAGATGTAGCTTTGCGAAACTGACCATCCAATGGATGAATACCTTCATCAATGACAGCAGGAGCCTTGCCTTTTTCATCAGTTGAAGTAAAAGTCTGCTTGAGAACTTCAATCGAGGGAAAGTAGCTGAGGTGATTCTGAAAATCAGCCTTGAAGTTGAGTGAAGACCTTGTCCCGAGGAATCTCATAATCCAAGGTGCATAAGGCTTCAGGTCAAACGGAGAAAGTGCAGCATTTGCTAGATTCCTCATGAAGAAGTCGTGATAGTTGATAGGAATGCTATGAATGATGTTGAATAGCAGATTCTTCATGATGCCAACTATTTCCTTATCAGATGAGTCATGGCCTTTGATTGGACTCATTGTCCTCGTCAGAATGCGATAGAGGGTTCTGGGCACATAGAGTAAATCATTTACGAGGAATTTGGTCCTTGGGGCTTGACCGGGCTTCAGAGGCTTCATTAACACTTGCATGTAATGAGAAGTGAGTTCAGGTTCTTGGTACAGGCAGCAAGCTCCTTCACTGGGTGGACTGATGGGCAGGTCGTGAAGCAATTCAGACGCCGGTGCCTTATAGTGAGTATTATCGGTCATCCAGTCCAAGACCCAGGTGTTGATATCTTCAGGATCACCTGTGATATGCAGTGTAGTGTAGAACTGAAGAATGAGCTCTTCATTCCAATCTACAATGTCAGTGCAAAAGTTGAGGAGGCCTGCATCATGAAGCACACTGAGGATGGGAGTAAAAGAAGCAGTGGTTCCATGTCCACATGAGGAATATGCTCATGGTAGAAGATTTTGTCCTTGTTGAAATGTAGTGAAGAATAGAAGTTGGCCTGGCTGGTAGTCCAGAAGCGCTTCCTTCTAAGACAAGCATAATCATAAGGGTTGTAGTCAGTGAAGAACACGTGCTCGCTGAAGAAATCATCAGTCTTGAATTTCTGCTTCTTTGAGAATGGATCCTTTGGCTTAGGGTGAGGAGTGTCAGTCAATTGCATCACAACCTCCGGGATATCGATCTTAGGTTCCACAGGCTGAAGAATTTCAGGTGCTTCTTCAGTTTCAGCCTGGGATTTCAATTCTTCATTTACATGATCTTCAACACTAGTGGCTGGAATTTCTTCATGGACAGACGGTGTGGCATGTGGTTCATCAGATCCCATTTGTACAATAGTTACTGGGGACTGACGAATTTGTTGCAATGGTGTGGTACAACCAATGTCCACATCTTCATCTTCCATTTCTTCAACGCCGACCTCTTCAGTAGTAAACCGAGGCATAGGCGAGGAGACAACTGGTGTTGAAGGGATTGTATCCACTTCAATTTCTTCATCCATCTGCTCTGACGAAGCTGCAGAGGGATTCTCTTCATCAGATTCACTTGGAATCACATATTCTTCATCAAAAGGAGCAAGGTCCTTTGATGGCATGGTTGAGATAGGAACAACATCAATTGGGTTTGCAAACAAGCTTGTTAGTGGCTTCATTTTCTTCTGAGCTGAAGAATCTGATGCAGTTGATGCCTTCCTTTCCTTCACTGCTGCATGCTCTGGAGCCTTAGTCTTCTTCACATCTGATGCAGATGGAAGGATCGGAGTTGGGGTAGGCGCAGGAGGAGTAGAGGAATTTGGTTGAGTTTCTTCAGGCACAACTGATGCAGGTGCCCTGACGTCTTCAGTTTCTTCAGACCACCACTAGTGGATGCCCTGGCAATTTCTTTAGTGGCTGGAATGCAGTCATCAGCCCTGGAATTAGCAGCCTGATTGTCATCAGCGGTGCTATCATTTTCTTCAGTCGGCTGAGCAGATGCTTCAGCCTGAGGAATTTCATGCTGCGTTGGGGCTCCAACAGTTGAAGTGAACTTTTCAGTCAACTTTACAAACCGAACTTTGGATCCAAGCCAATCAGTGCGGTATGCATAAATTCATCATTGAGTTTCTTGATCTCAGATTGAATTGTGACAAGTTCTTCAGTTGTCATAGAGACAACGTTCTTCTTCAGGAAGCGCTCCTTTTTGTATTGCGCCTTCTTGATCTGCCTAGCCTTTTCAAACTTCCATTTCTCTTCTTGTATGAAGTGAGTCAACATATGACTTTGGCCATGAGTCAGCTTGAAATCAAGGATAGGAGTATTTGGGTCCTTGTGCCATAGGTCAATGTACTCAAGGATCAACTTTGGATCCAAAAGCAGAGGCACACTTGTGCCCTTGGCTCTAGCGGCTCTGACTTGCCTGTCTTTGATGATTTCGGCAAGTTCCTCATCATCAGCTTCGTCTTCATCCGACGGCACTTGGAAGGCGACTTGCTTCTTCTGAGGACTTGGTCGAGAGCCTCGTCCAACAGTTGCCTTGGTCTTTAACAGAGTGGGACCAGTTGAAGAATGCAGTGGTGCTGAGGAACTAGCAGATGCTCCTGAGGCAATAGAAATGCCCTTCGTCCTTTGGCACGTGGCGAGATGTGCAGGTGTTGAGGATTTTGTCGGAGCAGTTGAGGACTTGAGCGGAGGAGCTGAGGATTTTGAAGGAGCAGGAGCAGCGTTAGGAATTTGCTGTGAGGGCTTTGAGGAATCTGGCCGTGAGGGCATAGCTGAGGAACTTGGCCGTGAGGGCATTGATGGAGAAGCACTTGGCTTGTGAGCAGGCTTCTTTGGCATGGCCTTCTTTGGCTTGCTTGCAGAGGCCTCAGCAGTGGCAGCAGCAGCAACAACAGAAACAAAGTCTTCATTGAATTTCCTCACTGCTTCTCTTGCTTGTCTGGCCAACTTGGCCTGGCGCTTGGCCCATTCATCAGGATAATCCTCACCGCGCTTGAGGCTGGTGGGATCTGCTTCTTGGCCAGGTGCCAATGGAGGTCTTGGGCATGGAGGATTTAGAGCGAATTTCTTCATGTATTTTGGAGTAACATATCTGTACTCCCTCCACTCTCTTGCCCATCTCCTCTCTATTCTTTGGATGCGCACTTTGCGCTCATTCTTGGTTTCCTTGCCATGAGTGGCCTCATCAGGAGTGCAATAGTCCTTGTATATGTCATCAGGGATCTCAAAAGCAATATTGACCTCAGGCCTCTTTCCTCCCTTCTATGACTTCTTACCGTCAGCCATTTTCTTCAGTTGAGGAATTTGAACAATGGAATTCTCTGAAGATGTATGCAACTTTTCTTTGAGGAACACCTGCACGAAGAAATGGGAAGTGGAGATGTGAAGTTCGTCAGTGTAGATCTTCCATGCCCTAACTCGGCAGAGGAAGACAGCTACGGTGGCGGAGGAGTGAAGAAATCCACGGCTGACGCGAGTACGACGACGACGAGGTTGAGGCAGTGAAGCTCTTCCTCACCTGCGACGATGAAGTAGCGGCGGTGCTAGGGTTTGAGAAGCTCGAGCTGGAGTGAGGTCGAGCGGAGTAAAAGAGAAGTGAGGAAGGGGAGTGCGTATTTATAGCCACAGTAAAAAACTGTTCGCCCGAAGAATTTGGACGAATGTGCCCCTAACCCTTCTCATTCGCTTGACATGTGTCACCCACGTACTAAGAAGTGGAGATCGTGTGAGATCGTGGGTGAATGTATAAGTGCTGTCGTAGGATGTGGAACGGTTTGAGCGGCAAAGCCGAAAATTTAGATAAGATAGGTTTTAAAGTTCCGTTCGCAATTTCTTCAGCTAACAAGGACACAGTGAAGATTTTGAACGAGTTTCAAATAAAACGCACATTAAGAATTTGTGAATAGAATGGGTTGAGTTTAGCATAGAGGGCGCAGGGTCCGATCACATTCACTTAGCAGAAAAACAACTTGAAGAATTAGCCATAAGTGAATGCTGTAGAGGACATAAACTCATATATATATAGCCAATGAAGAAAAACGTCGGAAATAGTGAAGACAATGCAAAGTTGAAAAACAAATGAGGAATTTAAAGAACTGAAGAAAAGCTCAAATGAAGATTTTCAACATTTTGTGGTGGAGTGACCCACCGTATAAGAATGATGATTTCAGACACCACGTACAATTGTCGTAGAGTTCTGAGAATCAAATTCTTCGTTAATTTCTTCACACTTAGAGTGTTAGTCTTCATTGATTTTAATAAAAACGTTTCTTCACGTGTTGCACATCTAAGTCGTCAATTTTGCATAAGTGGTAGGATGAGTGTCCTTTTCAAAGAATATTCGAAGATTCTAAGATATTTAGCTCACACCGCAACTTGCTAAATCTCTTCTCATCCAAGGGCTTTGTGAAGATATCGGCTAGCTATTCTTCAGTCTTCACATGCTCAATAGGAATGTCGCCCTTCAACACATGATCACGAAGAAAATGATGACGAATCTGAATGTGCTTTGTCTTTGAGTGCTGAACTTGGTTGTGAGCAATCTTGATGGCACTCTCATTGTCACAGAAGAGAGGCACATTCTTCATGTTGACGCCTTAGTCCTTGAGAGTTTGCTTCATCCACAACAATTGAGCACATCAAGAACCATCAACAATGTACTCAGCTTTAGCAGTAGATAGTGATACGCAGTTCTGTTTCTTCGAGGACCAACAGACCAAAGATTATCCGAGGAAATGACATGTACCAGATGTTGACTTGCGATCCACACGATCACCATCATAGTCAGAGTCAGAATATCCAATGAGATCAAAAGCCGAGCCCTTGGGGTACCATAATCCAAGTGTTGGTGTGTGAGCTAGATATCGAAGAATATGTTTCACAACCTTATGGTGTGATTCCTTCGGTGTAGCTTGAAATCGGGAACACGTGCAAACACTAAGCATTATATCTGGCCTAGATGCACATAAGTACAATAAAGAACCAATCATGGAGCGGTATACCTTATGATCGAAGTCAATACCATTTTCATCAGTGCACAGATGGCCATTTCTGGGCATAGGAATTTTGACGCCTTTGCAATCTTGCATGCTGAATTTCCTCAGTACATCCTTGAGGTATTTCTCCTGAGATATGAATAGGGAAAACTTTGTTTTTGCCACTCTAGTTTTTTCCAACTTTGCTTATGCCACTCTAGAATTTGACATCTTACTTTTGCCACTCTTAGCTTTTGACAATACATCACAAATGCCATTCCGTGGCAAAAACGATAATTTTTCATTTCACTTTTGCCACTCTTAGCTTTTGACATGTATCACAATTGCCACTCTAAATTTTTTGCTTTTGCCAAGGAATGGCAAAAGTGATATATTGTCAAAAGCTAAGAGTGGCAAAAGTGAAATGTCAAATTCTAGAGTGGCATAAGCAAAGTTGGCAAAAACTAGAGTGGCAAAAACAAAGTTTTCCCATATGAATATGCCATTGCGTTGTTGACGAATTTGAAGACCTAAGAAGAATTTCAATTCTCCCATCATAGACATTTGATATTCTGCACTCATCATATAGGCAAATTCATCACTATAACGTTGGGCAGTACAACCAAAGATAATATCATCAACATATATTTGGCACACAAATAGTTCACCATCATAAGATTTAGTGAAAAGAGTAGGGTCGAGTGAACCGGGTTTGAAGCATTTCTTCACGAGGAATTCCTTCAAAGTATCATACCACGCCCGAGGGGCCTGCTTGAGGCCATAGAGGGCATTATTGAGTCTGAAGACTTTGTCAGGATGCTTTGGATCTTCAAAACCTGGGGGTTGAGTAACATATACTTCTTCCTCAAGCTTACCATTGAGGAATGCACTTTTCACATCCATTTGATATAAAGTGATATCATGATGGTTAGCATAAGCAAGTAATATGCGAATAGACTCAAGTCTAGAAACAGGTGCAAACGTTTCATCAAAGTCAATTCCTTCAACCTATGTGTAGCCTTGAGCTACAAGCCGTGCTTTATTCCTCATCACAAGGCCATTTTCATCTTGCTTGTTGCGGTAGATCCACTTTGTGCTGATGATATCGTTCTTGCGAGGATCTGGACGTTTGACCAGTTCCTAGACGTTGTTGAGATCAAACTGATGTAATTCTTCTTGCATGGCCTGAATCCACTCAGGCTCCAGAAATGCTTCATCTACCTTAGTGGGCTCTGTGATAGAGACGAAAGCAAAGTGCCCACCAAAGTTATATAAATGTGAAGTTCTTGAGCGTGTGAGAGGACCTGGAATGTTGATGTCGCTGATGATTTTCTCAACTTGCCCTTCATTTGCGACGCGAGGATGAGCGGGTTGACGTTGAGGAATTTGATCAGCATTTTCTTCAGCACCATTTTCCTCAGGTGCACCAGCATGACGTTCTTCATGTTCTGGAATAACTTCATCAGCAGATTCTTCAGTAGGAATGACATCCTCTGTAGCCTTGAGCTTAATAGATTCCTTAGGAGGTATTTCATCTATCATAGGAGGTAGGTTCTCTCTTTGCAAGCCATTAGTCTCATCGAACCGCACATCTACAGTTTCAACAACCTTGTGATGACAGGTGTTGAAGACTCTGTAGGTGTGCGAGTCCTTACCATAACCGAGCATAAAACCTTCATGTGCTTTTGGTGCAATTTTAGAACTATGATGAGGATCTCTAATCCAACATTTAGCACCAAAGACTTTGAAATAACTCACATTGGGTTTCTTGTCAGTGAGGAGTTCATAGGCAGTCTTCTTGAAGAATTTGTGAAGATATACTCTATTGATGATGTGGCACGCAGTATCAATTGCCTCAGGCCAGAAGCGAGGAGGCGTCTTGTACTCATCAAGCATAGTGCGGGCCATCTCAACAAGAGTCATGTTCTTGCGCTCCACGACGCCATTTTGCTGAGGAGTCTAGGGAGCAGATAGATCATGAGTGATACCAAGTTCTTCAAGATAGTCATCAAGGCCAGTGGTCTTGAACTCAGTTCCATTATCACTTCTGATGTGCTTGATCTTCACATCAAAGTTGGTTGAAGCCCTCGAGGAAAATCGTTTGAAGACTTCCTGCACTTCAGTTTTGTAAGTGATAATATGGACCTATGTATATCGAGAGTAATCATCAACAATGACAAAGCCATATAAGGATGCAGGATTGGTAAATGTGGCATAGTGGGTAGGGCCAAAGAGATCCATGTGAAGCAATTCAAATGGTCGAGTAGTAGTCATGATAGTCTTCGCTAGATGCTTGGCCTTGGTCATCTTTCTAGCTTCACAGGCTCCGCATTAGTGATCCTTGAGGAATTTGACATTTTCAATGCCAATGACATGCTTCTTCTTCGCAAGCGTGTGCAGATTCCTCATGCCAGCATGACCAAGTCCTCGATGCCATAACCAGCCTTCTGAAGCTTTTGCAAGTAGACATGTAGCAGGTTGTGGTCCTTGCTTTTGCCTTTGTCAGCATAGGTGATGTGCTTCAGATGTGATGGAGATAAAGCAGTGTCCATCAATAAGCTCCTGTCACC
This sequence comes from Triticum urartu, assembly GCF_003073215.2. Lineage (NCBI taxonomy): Eukaryota > Viridiplantae > Streptophyta > Magnoliopsida > Poales > Poaceae > Triticum > Triticum urartu. The sequence goes on from NC_053024.1 coordinate 120,014,503, forward strand.
AGTCATGTGATTTGTCCATCCACTATCGAGGACCCACTCAGTGGCTTTGGGTTGATCATCCTACAGATGAATTAGTGCAACTTACGAACTCATATACTTCATCAGTGAAGAATATGACATCAATTTGATCAGACAATAGAACAGATAAAATAGTATGAGGATGTGAGAAATGAAAATTCATTTCTTCATGATTAGCTTGTGTCCTTTCAAGGATATTCAGGTCTCCAGCAAATTCATCAAACGTTTAAGTTTGTCTGGAGACCGGACCCTGCATAAGAGGTTAGTTCTTTTTCTTCACCACCCACATCTGAAGGGGTGGCAAAGAGTTCATCATTCTACGAGATCCATAAGAGAAAGGTGGCATAGATGCCAATCCACTTCGTTTCACATAAGAGTGGTTAGGGTAAGCATAAGAGTAAGCAGAGAAATTCTTCGAGGACTTATGAACATAATGATTTGAAGAATAATGCACATATCCATAATCCTTAGATCTTCCCTGCGAAACAGACGGGTTAGCACGGTGATGTTCATATGAGGACTTTGATCCTTTTGAGGAATTTGATCCATGTGAGGAGTTTGGTCCGTATGAGGACTTGGATCCATATGAAGAACTTGGTCTGGGGTTCCTATTCTTCACAGGTGGTGTCACGATGACATTCACCTGAAGATTTTCAAGGAACCTTTTGGGAACCCACATTTTCTTCATAGGAGGACCGTTCCTGCAGTTAGTGCCAACATATCTAGCAAATACTTCACCATTCTGATTTTTGAACAGTTTATAGTTGGAGTCAATTGACTCATCAGAAGAATACGAAGATTCACATGTAAAGCCAGATAAGGTAGATGCATCCACTGAAGGTCCCTTTGAAGCAACCCATGAGGTTTTGGGATACTCCTCGGGTTTCTAGTAGGTCCCATCAGCATTGATTTTCCTTTCAAAGGCAATACCCTGTTTCCTAGGGTTCCTGTTGAGAATCTGCCATTTAAGCACGTCACAAAGAGCCTGATGCCCTTTGAGGCTTTTGTACATGCCTGTCATATAGAATTCCTTCAGCCCTGCATCATCAGTAATACTAGCAATGTCCTCAGATGAGAAATTAGTGATAACAGAGGCAGTTGAAGAAATTGCAGCAATGTAAGTATTTGAGCATTCAGGTGAAGAATTAGCAGTTTCACGTTCAATGCACTTCAAACATGGAGGAACAAATTCATCCTGAGTAGCGCTGATCTGTTGAGCGAGTAATGAATCACGCTCCTTCTGAAGATCTTCATAACTCACTCTTAACTGCTCAAGGTCTTGCTTTCTTTGAAGAAATTCATAAGAAAGCTTCTCATGATCAGATAGGAGAGTGTTATGATGACCTTGAAGATTGTCAAACTTGGACTAGAGTCTTTGGAGATTTTCAGTCAAGATTTTAGTGCGATCCATTTCCTCACCCAACATATCATCGCTTTTATCTAGCATATTCTGAACTTTTTCCAAAGCTCTTTGTTGTTTAGTGGCAAGGGAAGCAAGTTTGACATAACTGGGTCCAAATTCATCACCAGATTCATCATCACTGGACTCAGATAAGTAGCATTCAGTTACCTTGGCACCTTTCGCCATAAGGCATGGTGTAGAGGATGATGATTCTAGATTGAAAGTCATAGCCTTGCGCGATTCCATGAGGTCCTCGAACCAGGGTTCATGGCGAGGTCGATGACTTTCATAGACCTCAAAGAGTCGGTCCCAGATGAGTTTCGCATGGCTGAGATGCATAACGTTCCTGAACTGGTTTTGTGACAAGCTGGAGCAGATGATGTCCTTCGCCGTGAGGTTGAGTAGCGTGTACTTGCGAATATCATCAGCCTCCGCCATCTTACATAGGTCAGTAAGACCAATTTCGGTGACGGTCCAGAGTTTGCTGTTCATCGCCATGAGGAGCTTCTTCATCATGGCGTTTCACTTGGGATAATCATGACCGTCAAAGATGGGGCATGTCACAGTCTTCATTCCTGCGGTCGACATAACTAAAACACCAGGCGGTTAAACCAAAATCACATAGAACAAGGGAGTACTTGATCTGATACTAATTGAAGTGTGTTATATCGACTAGAGGGGGGTGAATAGGCAATTTTTAGGAATTCTTCACTGAGGAATTTCAGAGTGAGGAAATTCCTTAGCGGAGAACTACTTGTAGCGGAATAAGTACTCAGAAGTAAACATAACATAACAGAACACAAGCATGGTCATAATGATGAAATGAAGACAAGCACAGAGTATGGAAAGCGTAAACACATGATGACACAGGATGAAGACAACAGACTGAAGAAATTGAACTGAGGAAATTGAGAAAGTCTTCAAACAGATATGAACAAGCACTCAACACATAACTAAGGAAATTGAAGGGTTGAGGAAATGGAACCAGGTAGCTTGGTGAAGACAATGATTTGGTAGACTAGTTCCAACTGCTATGACAGTTGTACGTTTGGTTAGGGCGGCTAGGTATTTAAAACTGAGGACACACAGTCTCGAACACCCAGTCCTGAACACGCAGTTCAGAACACTCAGTCCTCACCGTATTCCCCTTGAGCTGTGGTCACACAGACCTCACCCAATCACTCGTGGTAAGTCTTCAGGTGACTTCTGAACCTTCACGAACTCGGTCACTCGGCGATCCACAATTCCTCTTGGATGCTCTAGACCATGACGCCTAACCATCTGGAAGATGCACAGTCTTCAACGGTAACAAGCGTCGGATCCACGCAGGATCAATCTCTTCACTGATGCTCAATCGCTTGGGGTTTGTAGGTGTTTGGGTTTGGGTTTTCCTCACTTGATGATTTTCACTCAAAGTCCTCGGAGGATGGGATGCTCTCAAATGACAAGTGTCAGTTTCTCTCGGAGCAGCCAACCAGCTAGTGGTTGTAGGGGGCGGCTATTTATAGCCTAGGGAGTAGCCCAACATGATAAGACATAAATGCCCTTCAATGATTTGACCGTTAGGTGGGTAGATATTTTAGGACAGCTGGCACAAGGCACAACAACGGTCGGAAATTTGAGTATCAAATTCCTCAGGGCTATCATGTTCCTCGCTGTGTAGGCAATCTGCACTGGCGAATTCCTAACTCCTCAGTCAGAACAAATTCTTCAGAGACCAGAAGAACTTCGTCTCTGTCACTGAAGAATATGACTGAACTGTATGAGATTTCCAATGGCTTCACTCGTAGAGATTGGTAGGTGTAGGATTTTGAGTTGAGCATCACATGGAAATTTTTCCTTAGTATTTCCTCGACCCCCTTTAACAGAACGGTGTTTCCTATGACTCAAGAAAGAGAAAATGAAACTACGAAAACAAAAGTCTTCATGCTTCATGTTCATCAAATGAATACCAAGTCTTCAAGGTCACACCAATTTCTTCACTTTCAAAGTCTTCAGAAAGTCTTCAGAAATCCAAAGTCTTCAGTCGAAGAACTTCATTTTTAGGGGTTGACTTTCTCTAGAAATATCAAACTCCTCACAGACTTATAGACCTGTGTAGACTCACAAACGCATTAGTCCCTTAACCTATAAGTCTTCAATACACCAAAATCACTAAGGGGCACAAGATGCACTTACAAAATGCCGCTACTTTGCATGGCTCGTCATCCGCAATAGGTGATGGACGTCCAACCGGCTAGCAAGACATGGACTGGACCATCAAGACATATGTCGCTTGTGTGATCAAGAGGAGGAGACCATGAACCATATTATGCTGCATTGCGTGCTTGTGAGACAGGTGTGGATGGCGATCCTGCATTCATTGGGCAAGCAGGAGTGGACGCCAACGGCCGGACAAAGCCTCGAGAATTGATGCACGGACAAGGGAGATACAATGCAGCAAAGAAGAACTCTTGTGGCAATATTCATTCTTATCACGTGGGAGATATGGAAGCATCTCTATGACATAGTCTTCGACGAATCATCACCATCCAAGAACTACATCCTACTTCGGATAGGTAAGGAAGGACGATCGTGGAAACAAGTGAGACTACTAAAAGAAGACACGGATGCATTCTTAAGTGCGGTGGAAACATGGGCTAGAACAACAAGTTAGGTCATAGCTGAGGTGGAAGTGAAAGTGGTAACCAAACTCCTACGTGGCTATCTATTTGGTACATTCATGTCCGTTTGCACCATAGAAACAAACGACAAAATCCATCGAGGCATCCCCAAATTACGTTCTCCCGGTGTTTGTTTGGGCACATTTTCAGTTCAAATTTGCATCAGGACTGCATCCGCGTCCACACGAATGCCCGTGCATCCTATTTAAATGGACACGCATGCGCCTGGGCTCGCACGTCAACGAGAGCTGGAGGTCTTTTTTTAGCTGACATGGGAGGGCCATCCGGTGCAGTCCACTTCTCCCTAGTTTTATGTTCTTTTGCCCCCATTCGCCGAGAAGCAAAGTTCTTTGGCAAGCTCAAGCATAACCGTGAGGCGGCAGCCGCAAGGCCAGCAACAAACTTCACCATTGCGCGCGCCTACGCCGTCCGGGGGACGCCAGCCTCAGCGCCCCCATGTTTCTAGCCTACCAACACAATTAACATCTGTTCTGGTTTAAAATAGTTTTTTGAAACTATCTCAAGACCAACATAAGAGCATTTCCAGCCGCGCCCCCAACAGGCCCTTCTCAGGCGATTTTTCAGCGTCGGCGCCCAAAAGTCGGCCCAGTTGCGCCCCCAGGAGGTCGCTTTTGCCGGTTTGGGCTAAAACTGGCGCTGACGAACCCAGGCCAAACCCGGCGCACTGCGGGCGCTGGGGCGAGCAATTTTCGCGTGAAAGAGTCGCGGGCCCGCCGAGTCAGCGACACGCGCCTTGTCTTCCCTCAGAACGCCTCGGTTTCTCGTAGGGAATCAATGGCAAGCCTGCTGCCAGTCAGCCTTGCCATTGATTCCTCACGGGCGGCGCGTCACGGGAATGCCTCCCCTTCTGCCACACGTACACATGGCGCGGGGCTATAAAACCAGCGCCCCTTGCTTGTGGCCACACTAGCCGCTGCCGAGCTCTGCCTCTCTCCCCGTCCAGCGACGTTCCTCCCCTTCCCTCTCTGCCCAAGCCCAAACCGATGGCCGAGCGCCCGGCGACGCGGCGGCGGCCAACGGCTTCGGCTGCCGCTCGCTCCACGAGTGGGAGATGTACCTCTTCTTCGAGGCGAATATCCTGGCGCCACTGGACATGCGCGTCGGGCCGACGGGGTGGAGGCTCAACAACGGGGGCGTCCATTCCCCCCGATGCCTGACGTCGATGCCCGCCCCGCCATCTTCGCCACCGAGGTCGACCGCGTGCGGGCATCCCTGGCGGAGGAGCAGCGTGCCCACCCCTAGTACGCCGCCGACAACCATGCGTCGTGGGCGGCGTACTTCCAGCGCCAGCAGGCACAGCGACGGGCGTCCACCAACGGGGCGCCGGTGGTGGGGGGCACCAAGAACAGCAAGGCGCGCCGCCTATGGTGGGGCGCCCCCGGCCGCACCCTCCACGAGGTACTCCAATACCTCGAGGGCGGCAATGACCCGCCGCTGGCATACCCTGCCGCGGCGCCCCCCCCCCCCCCCCCGCGCCGCCGGAGCGCTGGACATTGGATGCCTAGGAGGTTCAGCTCCTCCTCGTCTTCCTTCTCTCAATCCTCCTCCCACTCCTCTTCCCATTCCTCTGGCTCACCAGCGGTGTTCGGCATCAAGGCCGAGCCCGCAGCGAAGACACCGCTAGGCCGGCGCACCCGCAGCGCCGGTGGCAGGCGAGCCTCCTCCTCGGCTCCTCCATGCTATGTCAACCCAAAGACGGAGTCGGGGCTCTCCGCCGTGAAGACGGAGCCGGGGCGTGCCGTAGTGAAGATGGAGCCAGGGCTCGCCGGCGGCGTCAAGGAGGAGCTCAACGACGCGACAGCCTTGAAGTGGGCATGCGACGACTGGGCACAGACGGAGCTGCAGCGCCAGCGCCTTGCCTACGAGCGGTTCGAAGCTCGGTGCCGTGACCGGGACGAGGGAGGAGTCGTCGTCCTCGACGACAATGACGACGACGCGCCGCCGCCACCGGTCCGCCAGGGCAACGCCGGGCAGGGGTCCAGCAGGGGCGGCCGCGTCAAGGTGGAGAAGGCCGCCGCCGCCGCCGAGGATGGTCGCGACGTCGGCAACTTCGCCGCGCTCATGCGACTTCTTCGCCCCTTAGTTGCATTTTTTAATAACTTATGTAATGTCGAATATATGTCCAGTTTCCCAAACTTAGCCGAGTATTTTGTCCAATTTGCCGAACTTCACCGAATTTTATTTAAAAAAAAACATCCGTGTCTGGGGGCGACTCTGAGGCCGGCGGCTGGGAACCCGCTCGCCCCCATGCCGATTTTGGCGCCGGCTCGCACCCCAGGCGGTGATTTTCCGCGCCCCCATGGGGCCAATGGCTGGAGATGCTCTAAGCTTTTAGAGCCATCCTGAGATAAGATAGGCAAGTAAATTGATTGGTTTAAAATAGTTTTTTGAAACTATCTCAAGACCAACATAAGCTTTTAGAGCCATCTTGAGATAAGATAGGCAGGCAAATTGATGTGATGTGGCAGCCCGGAGCAGGTCATGGTAACAGTGAAGGGAATCTTTCTGTCAGAATGTACCGTGTGACTGACATGTAAGCACGCTCACAATATGTCTCATCCAATCTATAGGTACCCTATTGGAGTGTTGGTTGGCATGGCATGATGGTCTGCGCACGGCAGAGAGTCAATAAAAAATAACAATGCCAAAATAAAACCACCAACGCACACACCCTTGAATCACCAAAAATGCTAAACACACGGGCATTTTACAGAGCTCTTATGGGGCTAACGATAAAATCTCTTCACCGCCCCCCTGATTTTCAGGTGGGTGGGGCCCAACCTCCCCCTTAATCCAATAGTAACTTGTCACATTAGAAGGAACTCCGTAAAACCCAGTAATAAGCTAGTCAATGTAGCATTGCTGCTTGAATAACCCTCGCCCTTGCAGGTTATACTTTCAGCAGTATGCTGGAGCCCACGGACGTGCCCATCTGCACCCTAACCGTACATGTATTCAACGTAAATTTTTTTACCAGTATGTATGTTGAGTATTGGACACAACAGAAAAAGCTAATGTTGTCTGGTCGTACCATTAATCAACCAAATTGTTACAAAAACGTGGCTTAGTTTAGCACTCAATAGAGGAAAGAACAACTAGCATACATGCCAGCAGATCAAGACACACGACCACAATGTCAGTAGATATTGTAGGGGAACGTAGTAATTTCAAAAAAGTTCTTACGCACACGCAAGATCTATCATGGTGATGCATAGCAACAAGAGGGGAAGAGTGTTGTCCACGTAGCCTCGTAGACCGTAAGCGGAAGCGTTATGACAACCCGGTTGATGTAGTCGTACGTCTTCACGATCTGACCGATCCTAGTACCGAAAGTACGGCACCTCCGCGATCTACACACGTTCAGCTCGGTGACGTCCCGCGAACTCTAGATCCAGCCGAGTGTCGAGGGAGAGTTTCGTCAGCACAGCGGCGTGATGACGGTGATGATGAAGCTACCGGAACATGGCTTGGCCTAAGCACTGCAACGATATGACTGAGGTGGATTATGGTGGAGGGGGCCACCGCACACGGCTAAGGGATCAATGATCAACTTGTGTGTTCTAGGGTACCCCCTGCCCCCATATATAAAGGAGCAAAGGGGGAGGCCGGCCGACCCTTGGGGTGCACCAAGGAGGGGAGGAGTCCTCCTCCTAGTAGGAGTAGGACTCCCCCGTTCATAGTCCAACTAGGAGGAGGAAGGGGGAAGGAAGGAGAGGAGAAGGGAGAAGGAAAGGGGGGGCCCGCCCCCCTTCCCTAGTCCAATTCGGACTAGAGGGGGAGGGGCGCGCGGCCCTGCCTTGGCTGGCCCTCTCTCTCTCTTCACTAAGGCCCATGTGGCCCATTTGTTCCCCGGGGGTTCCGGTAACCCTCCGGCACTCCGGTTTTCTCCGAAATCACCCGGAACACTTCTGGTGTCCGAATATAGCCGTCCAATCTATCAATCTTTATGTCTCGACCATTTTGAGACTCCTTGTCATGTCCGTGATCACATCCGGGACTCCGAACTATCTTCGGTACATCAAAACACATAAACTCATAATACCGATCGTCACCGAACATTAAGCGTGCGGACCCTACGGGTTTGAGAACTATGTAGACATGACCGAGACACGTCTCTGGTCAATAACCAATAGCGGAACCTGGATGTTTATATTGGCTCCCACATATTCTACGAAGATCTTTATCTGTCAAACCGCATAACGATATACGTTGTTCCCTTTCTCATCGGTATGTTAATTGCCCGAGATTCGATCGTTGGTATCTCAATACCTAGTTCAATGTCGCTACCGGCAAGTCTCTTTACTCATTCCGTAATGCATCATCCCATAACTAACTCATTAGTCACATTGCTTGCAAGGCCTATAGTGATGTGCATTACCAAGAGGGCCCAGAGATACCTCTCCGATACTCGGAGTGACAAATCCTAATCTCAATCTATGCCAACTGAAATAACACCATCGGAGACACCTGTAGAGCATCTTTATAGTAACCCAATTACATTGTGACGTTTGATAGCAGACTAAGTGTTCCTCCGGTATTCAGGAGTTGCATGATCTCATAGTCATAGGAACATGCATAAGTTATGGAGAAAGGAATAGCAACAAACTAAATGATCATCGTGCTAAGCAAACGGATGGGTCAAGTCAATCACATCATTCTCTAATGATGTGATCCCGTTAATCAAATGACAACTCATGTCTTTGGTTAGGAAACATAACCATCATTGATTCAATGAGCTAGTCAAGTAGAGGCATACTAGTGACATTCTGTTTGTCTATCTATTCACACATGTACTAAGTTTCTGGTTAATACAATTCTAGCATGAACAATAAACATTTATCATGATATAAGGAAATATAAATAACAACTTTATTATTTCCTCTAGGACATATTTCCTTCAGTCTCCCTGAGGGAGTCCTGGATTAGGGGGTATCCGGACAGCCGGACTATAACCTTTGGCCGGACTGTTGGACTATGAAGATACAAGATTGAAGACTTCGTCCCGTGTCCGGATGGGACTCTCCTTGGTGTGGAAGGCAAGCTTGGAAATACGGATATGTAGATCTCCTTCCTTGTAACCGACTCTATGTAAACCTAGCCCCCTCCGGTGTCTATATAAACCGGAGGGTTTAGTCCGTAGAACACAATAACAACAATCATACCATAGGCTAGCTTCTAGGGTTTAGCCTCTCTGATCTCGAGGTAGATCTACTCTTGTACTACCCATATCATCAATATTAATCAAGCAGGAGTAGGGTTTTACCTCGATCGAGAGGGCTCGAACCTGGGTAAAAACATCGTGTCCCTTGTCTCCTGTTACCATCCGCCTAGGCGCACAGTTCGGGACCCCCTACCTGAGATCCGCCGGTTTTGACACCGATATTGGTGCTTTCATTGAGAGTTCCACTGTGTCGTCGCCAGAAGGAAGGATGTATCGTCTCGTCTTTAAAGACGGTACTACTGTTGGGGGAGCTTTGGCTGTCGGCCAAACTCTCCGGCTAGGCGGTTTCATCATGACTGCCTGTTCGGCCACCGTGCCGACGATGACTTCTCGGGTCATCGAAAACAGCCTCCACATCAAATCGGCACTCGCCGAACAGATGGATCCAATGGAGCTCGCTTCCTTAAACAAGCTCTTGGATCGCATCGCTGCCTTGGGAGTCGCTACGGACTATGATCGGATTGGGCTTAAACCCGATCAAAGGGAGATTAACTCTCCACCGGCCACCCATCATATTGCAGTGGTGGAGGAACAATGCGGCGACCTGTCCTCTATCTTGAGGACCAACTATGTCCGGATTCCCGAGCTCTCTGAGCCGGATGCCCGTTTGTGGGAGGACAACATCCAATCCCTGAACTTAGAGTCAGGCAGCGGGCCAGGATTATCGGGTAACACCCCGTAACCGGAACTTCCAAAATTGGAAACTCCTCGGCCCCTAGATCCCAGATCGGGTAAGGGTTCGGATTCAATTACACCCACCCACCCAAACATAAGCCATCTTTCCCACATCAGGCAAGAGCCCCAGGAAACAGTACATCACTATTGGGCCAGATTCCTCCTTGCGATGAACAAGGTTAAGGACTATCGCGAGGAAGACGCAATGCTATTTTTCTGCAATAATTGCACAGACAAGGGAATCCTTAACGCCACAAATCACCGTGAGATAACACGCTTCGCTGACTTGGCGTCCATAGTACGAAAGTACTGTGCGATGGAAAGTGCCTGGAAAACTGAAACAAACTTTTGGGATAATCCGGCCCTGAATACAAACCCAGTCCGAAATAAAAGGGTGCATTATCACAATACACCCGGGTCAACTACCAAAAAGCAAAAACCCTCTACAGGGCATGGAACCGTACTGGAGGGATGGCTCAACGGACCCTGCAAAATTCATAATACAGAAGGCGCCACACCAACACATAGCTTTAGAGCATGTTGGATACTCTGGCAGGTAGCCAAAAGTGGCAAGGATCTTCTCATCCCAGAGGCCACAGAGCACCATCCTAGGGATAACAATACGGTATTATCAGTCTTTGAGACCTTCGCATCAAATAATAGGAGAAAGAGAACGCTCCGCAGCCTTGCCGAAATCTACCATGTGGCAACAATAAATCCATGGAGTGACACGACTATTACCTTCAATGCCAGTGATGAACCTAAGTTCCGAACAGCCCGAGCACCAGCTGCATTGGTCCTCAGTCCAATCGTGGACGGCTTTCGACTCACCAAGGTGCTCATGGACGGCGGCAGCGGATTAAACCTCATCTATGAGGAAACCCTTCAAAAAATTGAAATAGACTGGAACCGCATTGAGCGAAGCAGCACAACCTTTAGAGGAATAATCCCCAATCAAGAAGCGCGCTGTACAGGCAAAATCACACTAGATGTGGTGTTCGGCACGCTGGAGAATTACAAGTCCGAAGAGATTATGTCCCAAGTGGCCCCGTTCAATAGCGGATACCACGCCCTTCTAGGGCGGGAGGCGTTCGCAATCTTCCAAGCCATACCCCATTACGGGTACATGCAGCTCAAAATGCCCGGGCCCAATGGAATCATCACTCTCGCTAGCGATCTGGACCCAACACTCTGCGCTGAAAACAAGACAGCCGCATTGGCCCTCGAGGCATTATTCGAAGCCCTTGCGGCCGAGGAACTGACTGCGCTGCGCTCCACGGTGGATAGGGATGACGTGATACTTGATAAGAGATCCAAGTCTACCTCCTTTAAACCAGTGGATGAAACAGTCAAAATCCAAGTCCATCCAACAGACCCTACAAAAACAGCCACTATCGGGGCACGGTTAGTCCCCTCCGTGGACGCCGCACTATGAGATTTCCTACGCGAGAATTGGGACATATTCGCCTGGCATCCCTCAGATATGCGAGGAATCCCACGCAGGCTGGACGAGCACAGCCTCAATATCCTAAAAGGATTCAAGCAGGCTCTTCGGCATTTCTCTGAACCTAAGAGATAAGCTATGGGAGAGGAACTAGCCAAGTTATTGGAGGCCAGATTCATTAGAGAAATAAAACACCCGGACTGGCTAGCAAACCTGGTGATGGTACCAAAGAAGGATAAATCCTAGCGCCCGTGCGTCGATTTCAAGGACCTCAACAAGGCCTGCCCAAAGGATCCCTTCCCCCTCCCCCGCATCGATCAAATTATCGATGCTACCGCAGGACACGACTCATTGTGTTTCCTCGACGCATACTCCGGCTACCACAAAATTAAGATGGCGGAGCCCGACCAAGCCGCAACGGCATTCATCACACCATACGGCGCCTTCTGCTTCAACACAATGCCCTTTGGGCTCAAAAACGCCGGCGCAACATATCAGCACATGATTCAGACATGTCTGGCAAACCAGATCGGCAAAACAGTGGAGGCATACGTAGATGATGTGGTCGTCAAAACCAAGCATGTCGACTCTCTAGTAGACGACTTGAGACTCACATTCGATAACCTCCGAACATATGACATCAAGCTCAACCCGGAAAAATGTGTTTTCGGCGTGCCTGCCGGAAAGCTCCTGGGCTTCATTGTATCCGGCAGAGGAATTGAAGCAAATCCGGCCAAGTCCGAGCTCTGTCACAGTTGGATATCCCAACAGACCTCAAACAAATCCAGAAATTAACCGGATGCGTGGCGGCTCTAAGCCGCTTTATCTCCCGCCTGGGAGAAAAGGCATTACCCCTTTATCGCCTCCTACGGCGCACCAAACACTTCGAGTGGACGGATGCCGCCACAGCCGGATTGGAAGAAACAAAAGCCATATTAGCAACCAACCCAATCCTGGCCGCACCAAACATTGGCGAACCAATGCTGTTATACATTGCGGCAACCCATCGAGTTGTGAGCGTAGTGCTCGTCGTCAAACGAGAAACGGATGGACATAAATTCCCCCTTCAAAAGCCGGTCTACTATGTATCCACTGTCCTTACTCCATGCAAGTCACGGTACCCGCATTATCAAAAGATAGCATACGCGGTATTCATGGCATCCCGGAAACTACGACACTACTTTCAAGAGTGTTCGATAATAGTAGCCTCGGAAGTGCCACTTAATGATATTATAAACAACCGCGACACCATGGGCCGGATTGCCAAATGGGCCATTGAGCTCCTCCCATTCGACATAACTTACAAGCCGCGGCGAGCCATTAATTCGCAAATACTGGCCGACTTTGTGGCCGAATGGACGGAAGCCGAACTCCCTAAAGAGTATGGCGCGTATTCCAACTGGATCATGCACTTCGACGGCTCCAAAATGTTGGCTGGTCTGGGGGCTGGCGTCGTTTTGACGTCTCCAACCGGAGATACAGTTCAATACGTACTCTAGACAATGTATGCGGACTCCAACAATGTAGCCGAATATGAGGCCCTTTTACATGGTCTCCGGATGTCAGTATCCATGGGCATTCAACGCCTAGAGGCACGGGGGGATTCGAACCTCGCAATATCCCAAATAAATGGAGACTTTGATGCCAAGGATCCAAAAATGGCGGCCTATCGCAACGCCGTCCTAAAAATGTCAGCTCGGTTCGAGGGGCTCGAATTTCACTATGTAGCCCGGGAAAACAATCAGGCGACAGATGTCCTCGCACGTATCGGTGCAAAACGCGATGCAGTCCCCCCCAACATCTTTTTGGAGAGGCCGTTCAAGCCATCCGTGGTATGGGAAGGGGAACCCAGCAATAACAGCCTGGACCCAACCGTAATGCCCGATACCGAACACTCTGACATAATCGGAGGCTCTGCCACCGAAATAACATTTCAACCCATGTTATAATGGTCGTCATCGTCCCGTGGACAGAACCATTCCTGGCCTACCTAACTAGGCAGGAACTCCCCGAGGACCAAAATGAGGCACGCTGCATAGTGCGGCGATCTAAAGCCTATAAGGTCCATGAGGGAGAGCTTTATAAGAAAAGCACCACTGGAGTCCTTCAAAGGTGCATCCCCGAAGAGGAAGGGCGGAAGCTTCTGGCTGAAATTCATGCCGGACTCGGAGGCCACCACGCTGCAGCCCGAGCCCTTGTAAGCAAGACCTTCCGTACAGGTTTTTATTGGCCGACGGCCCGGGCAGACGCTCAGGATTTAGTCCAACGCTGCGTTGGTTGCCAGCCTTTTGCAAACCAAACCCATATGCCACCCACCGCCCTCCAAACAATCCCCATTACTTGGCCCTTCACGGTCTGGGGGCTCGACATGGTTGGACCCCTTAAAGGGGGAACCCACAAGAGGAAATACTTGCTGGTCATGGTGGATAAATTCATCAAATGGATAGAAGCCAAACCTGTTAAAACGGCCGAATAGGGAACGGTGATAGACTTTATATCCGGGGTTGTACACCGTTATGGCGTCCCCCACAGCATCATCATAGCTAACAACACAAACTTCATGGCCGATGAGGTAAAACTCTGGTGCAAAAACATGGGCATCAAGCTCGATTATGCTTCCGTCTATCACCCACAAACTAACGGTCAAGTCGAGCGAGCAAATGGTCTTATCATGAGTGGCATCAAACCCAGACTAGTGCGGTCCCTAAAGGAATCTAACACGCACTGGGTAGAGGAGCTCGACTCCGTACCCTGGGGGCCGCGGACCACGCCGAATCGCACTACCGGATACACACCATTCTTTATGGTATACGGCGCAGAGGCGGTTCTGCCCTGCGACATAATTCATGACTCACCTCGAGTGCGCATGTACGAAGAAAGAGAAGCCGAGCTCGATCGGCAGGACAGTTTGGACGCCCTAGAGGAGGAGCGTGATGTGGCAAAAGCCCGTTCCACATTCTATCAACAGCAGGCTCAAAGATACCAAAGCAGAGAAGTACGGGCCAAAATTTATAACGTTGGCGAGTTAGTTCTACGCCTGCCGGAGAATAAAAAGGACAAACTCAAGCCCAAATGGGAGGGTCCCTTCATTATCGACCAAGTTCTGACTGGTGGAGCGTACCGTCTGCGTGATGCATCGGATAATCGACTCGAGCCGAACCCATGGAACGCAGCCAGACTCCGAAGATTCTACGCCTAGCGCCGGACTCTGTGTTTGTCTCCTTCCTCTATCCACTTTTTACTATCTGTCCTTTATTTCTCTCCTTCTCCCCTTCTTTTCTCTCATAGCCTTTCAGGGCCAATTTGTGCCTTATTTGCGCACAATGGACGCGCTATCCGCGCCCATTATACCTGGGGGCTTCTCTCACAGAAGCTTATTTATCTATACGGGCTTCATGCCCAGCACATGTGTCATTCTTCCGCATGTACCTTTTATTCACCATTATATGCATCGATATGACTTACGTTGCCAAGCTGGGTTGCCTGGCTCTTGTATTTATGCCCTATGCTCCCGTTAATTCGGCTAGGGCATAAGGGGAGCACCTCTGCGATTGTTACTGTCGGGTCAGCCGGATGTGTACCTAAGACTGGGTGAAGCCGAAAGCTAGTGTTCTTAAGGGAATATTTGGTTGGTGAACAAAAGATGATTTTTTACTTATTTATATATGTGCCCCCAGATGCTCTTTTCTGCGTCTCTTTTCGCAGTCCGGACATGCACTTTAGGGCATGCGAACCGAGGGAAAGGAACCCCTAACGGAACTATTATCCCTGGAAGATGTTTCTTACTAACCATGTAATATAACATAACTAGTTGGGCACTTGTCTGTTCAAGCACTAATGACCCCTACGCTTGGTTTCCATGCATGCCACAGTTCTTACATAACCGAGAGGGTATTCGGATACACTCCGGACTATCGGGTCCCGAGGTTGAAGCGGAAAGGTCCGCCATGACAAATGATCTACAATCCGGCTAGAAGGCATTATACATGTCAATTTAATTACATAGCCAATTTGACTGGTTAAATTCCTCTTCTATACCATCCAACAAGTTGTCTAGTCTACAGTCCTGTTGGGAATACTTTGCGGCCAATTCTACTTGCCCGTACACTAAGCTCACGGGGATCTCTTTCCCATCGGGCCCCACAGGTCCGACCTCGGCCATGTGGTTTGGGTCAGCCTTGGTATACCGTGTCTTCACCATGGCCCAGGCTTCCCTGGCACCTTGACGGCAGGACGATATCTTCCATAATCGGAAGCGCCGCCGCGCTCCCTTAAGCTTCTCCGCAAGCTCTCCAAGACCTTCAGGTAGGGAGTCGGATGGCCATAAGGCCTGGGAAACACCTCGCATCACCTGCCGAACTCGTTCGTGCAGTTGCGACAACTCTGGTAGAAGATCACCCGCAGACCCGGGCATCTCATCCGTGGGACGACCCGTCAGCATACCTACAGACATAACTCTGTTACCAGGCTTCTTCGCCAAACTCTTTTTAACAAGTTCGTTCAAGCACTTACTGAAAATGCCGCGTCGAAGTCGCTGATTCTCCTTCACGGAGTCCGACAGTTGGGCACGAACGTCCTTCAGTTCCACGCCCAGCTGGGTGTTGGCATCTTGGAGATTATTTTTCTCCTGCCTAACCCTTGTAAGCACGCTCTCGCCGGCCATTAGCCGGCATATGAGATGTTGCTCATCTGGATTTCCTCCGGCATCATCTGCAATATTTATTATCAGATGTGCACATATGCCGCACTCTATATGGTATCTATCATTTTAAATATGTGTTACCAGAGGGGGTCTTCTTGGACTTCTCTTCTGTGGCCAGTGCGGCCTGAAGTTGGGCTTTGCACTCTTCAAGCTCATGTGACAGTTGGGTATTATTTTCTGTAAGAACCTGCATAACAAATGATCCTTAAATCAGTTATTCTAACTGTTTCAAGTCTTAGGGGCTACTACTATATATAATCATCAAATTTTCTCACCCGTATGTCCTTTACATACTGATCCGTGGCTTTGGCTAGACCATTCTGAGTAGCACAGAGGTACGCGTCTCCTGAGTTGAAGGCATCAAATGCCTCTTGGGAGAAACAAGCGTCACGGAGAACGGCTTGGTGACTCCTATGGTTCATGGCTCTCTCCACCTTGGAATTTGTGGCAGACATTCTGTCTGCATCCTCTGTCAGAGGAGCATCCGGCGTGCGCCTCGTATTCGCTCCCGCTTCCGGGTTCGGCCTTGGAGCCTGACTGGTGGAGGCATGATTGGCGACCATTTCGGATATACTCTGGCGAGCGTTCTTCTTCCTAAGAAAGCATGAGCGTTAATATGCCTTTAAAAATGATACCATGGAGTGAGGTGGCGCGCCATACCGCTGCGTCGGTGTCTTAGTCTGGACTGCATTCCTTTTTGGCCTACCTGGCCTCGTAGCCCCTTGGTGGCTAGTCGTCGCGGGCTCGGCATGACGTCCTGAGGGCCTCCCCTGTAAAACATCGTTGGTATACGGTAAGCAAAGTGCACAAGGATGAATCCTTTTCGAAATGTTGGGACTTTGGTCTCAGTTACCTGCGAAGCTGGGAGCAGCCCAGGGTAATCAGCCGTAATGGCCACCAAGGCCTCATTGCTGCTTAATTGGTAAAACACCATATCAATTAGTTCCGTAGATATGTCCAGATCCTCTTGGGAGGCCGGGTCGAGGGATTGCTTTGGATCCTCTAGTTGTGGAGGCGGGCTATTGATCTCCCTTACAGCCTTACGCAACTCCTACGTTGAAATCGCAAGGTAAAATACTTAAATATGGGAATATGGGAACGGATGGACATGAAAGGTGTTGACTTACCCAGCTCGGAGGATTATAGATAGAAAATCCACCCTGTGGATTGACGCGGAGGAATTCTTCCTCTTCTCCCTTGTACAAATCGGACAAGATTTTTGCTAGAGCAGCGGTCGAGTCCGGCCCCTTGCGGCCGCAGCGGGTGGCGTCATCATCCCCGGTGAAATCCCACATGGGGTGGCCTCTATATTGAAGTGGCTGCACCCCCCGCATAATGCACATTGCCATGACTCCGATCATGGTCAGTCCGTATTGAGCCAACAACTTTATCCGGCTCATCAGGTAAAGTACGTCTTCGTCATCTTCTTCCTGGGGGCTCCGTGGGCGCTAGATCAGGCGTTTCTTCAAAGGAGCATTATCGAACTCAGGAAGGCCGATCCGAATAGGATCCGGAAGGGGGACGTCTTCTATATAAAACCACTCTGAAGGCCAGTCTTCGGACGCCTTCTTCGGGGTTCCGGATAGATATCCGGTCCCGGCGATGCGCCATACTTCGGCTCCGCCCACTTGATATATTGAACCCCCTCTGAGAACGGGGCACAAGACAGAACAACTTCTTCCACAGTGCGAAATGAGCCTCGAACCCAAAAACAGCTCGCAAAGGGCTACGTAGCCAGTGATATGTAGTATGGATGCAGGGGTAAGGCTGTGCAACTGGAGGCCGTAGAACTCTAGGAGCCCCCGGAGAAACGGATGAATTGGAAATCCGAGTCCTCTTATCAAATAGGGGACGAGGCATACCCGCTCTCCCTTAGAGGGATTAGGAAAGCTCTCCGCTTGCTCTCCGCCATAGTAGGTGGCGAGCCCGACTCAAATCGGGACCATATACGCTGGGGGGGGAGAAATCCCTGGGTCTGAAGCTTCACCAGTTAGCTGTGCGGGACGGAACACCTCTCCCAATCTCCTAGCTTGGGGCTGGGGGAATGAGAGGAGGAGCTGCATCGATCGGCCATGATGGAATGGATTACTTTCGAGTGCGCTCCGATGAATGCTCGCTAAGGGAGGATGGTGTGGTTTGGATCTAAATCACCGTCTCTTTAATAGACAGCTCATTTGCATAGCTAGGGGGTAAATGTAAAAACACCCTGGCTCTTCTCATTCGCTTGACACGTGGAAGGTGGCCATTATTGGGCGTAGAAGCCAAGGAGCGCATCATTTACGAGAAGCTGGACACTATTTAACAGGTATTCGAGATTTGGAGAAGAACCCGCCTTGCAATGCCGAAGACATTCTGCGCGCCGGACTCATCGTCATTGAAGCCTGGTTCGGGGGCTACTGAGGGAGTCCTGGATTAGGGGGTATCCGGATAGCCGGACTATAACCTTTGGGCGGACTGTTGGACTATGAAGATAAAAGTTTGAAGAATTCGTCCCGTGTCCGGATGGGACTCTCCTTGGCGTGGAAGGCAAGCTTGGCAATACGGATATGTAGATCTCCTTCCTTGTAACCGACTCTGTGTAACCCTAGCCCCCTCCGGTGTCTATATAAACCGGAGGGTTTAGTCCTTAGGACACAATAACAACAATCATACCATAGGCTAGCTTCTAGGGTTTAGCCTCTCTGATCTCGTGGTAGATATACTCTTGTACTACCCATATCATCAATATTAATCAAGCAGGAGTAGGGTTTTACCTCCATCGAGAGGGCCCGAACCTGGGTAAAAACATCGTGTCCCTTGTCTCCTATTACCATCCGCCTAGATGCACAGTTCGGGACCCCCTACCCGAGATCCGCCGGTTTTGACACCGACACTCCCACTTGCACTAGAGTCAATAATCTAGATTACATTGTAATGATTCTAACACCCATGGAGTCTTGGTGCTGATCATGTTTTGCTTGTGAGAGAGGCTTAGTCAATGGGTCTGCAACATTCAGATCCGTATGTCTCTTGCAAATATCTATGTCTCCCTCCTTGACTTGATCGCGGATGGAATTGAAGCGTCTCTTGATGTGCTTGGTTCTCTTGTGAAATCTGGATTCCTTTGCCAAGGCAATTGCACCAGTATTGTCACAAAAGATTTTCATTGGACCTGATGCACTAGGTATGACACCTAAATCGGATATGAACTCCTTCATCCAGACTCCTTCATTTGTTGCTTCCGAAGCAGCTATGTACTCCGCTTCACGCGTAGATCCCGCCACGACGCTCTGCTTGGAACCGCACCAACTGATAGCTCCACCATTTAATAAAAACACGTATCTGGTTTGTGACTTAGAGTCATCCGGATCAATGTCAAAGCTTGCATCGACATAACCATTTACGACGAGCTCTTTGTCACCTCCATATACGAGAAACATATCCTTAGTCCTTTTCAGGTATTTCAGGATGTTCTTGACCGTTGTCCAGTGATCCACTCCTGGATTACTTTGGTACCTTCCTACTAAACTAATAGCAAGGCACACATCAGGTCTGGTACACAGCATTGCATACATGATAGAACCTATGGATGAAGCATAGGGAATGACTTTCATTTTCTCTCTATCTTCTGCAGTGGTCGGGCATTGAGTCTGACTCAACTTCACACCTTGTAACACAGGCAAGAACCCTTTCTTTGCTTGATCCATTTTGAACATCTTCAAAACTTTATCAAGGTAGGTGCTTTGTGAAAGTCCAATTAAGCGTCTTGATCTATCTCTATAGATCTTGATGCCCAATATATAAGCAGCTTCACCAAGGTCTTTCATCGAAAAATTCTTATTCAAGTATCCTTTTATGCTATTGAGAAATTCAGTATCATTTCTGATCAACAATATGTCATCTACATATAATATCAG
The DNA here is from genome assembly GCF_003073215.2 of Triticum urartu. Lineage (NCBI taxonomy): Eukaryota > Viridiplantae > Streptophyta > Magnoliopsida > Poales > Poaceae > Triticum > Triticum urartu. The sequence continues at coordinate 120,034,545 of NC_053024.1, forward strand.
AAATGCTACAAAGCTCGCACTCACTTTCTTGTAAATACAGGCTTCTCCAAAGGTCTGTATAAAACCATATGCTTTGATCACACTATCGAAGCATATATTCCAATTCCAAGAGGCTTGCACCAGTCCATAAATGGATCTCTAGAGCTTGCACACTTTGTTAGCACGTTTTGGGTCGACAAAACCTTCTGGTTGCATCATATACAACTCTTCTTTAAGATATCCATTAAGTAATGCAGTTTTGACATCCATTTGCCAAATTTCATAATCATAAAATGCGACAATTGTTAACATGATTTGGACAGACTTAAGCATCGCTACAGGTGAGAAGGTCTCATCGTAGTCAACTCCTTGAACTTTTCGAAAACCTTTTGCAACGAGTCGAGCTTTGTAGACAGTAACAGTACCGTCAGCGTCAGTCTTTTTCTTGAAGATCCATTTATTCTCTATGGCCTACCGATCATCGGGCAAGTCAACCAAAGTCCACACTTTGTTCTCATACATGGATCCCATCTCATATTTCATGGCCTCAAGCCATTTTGCGGAATCTTGGCTCATCATCGCTTCCTCATAGTTCGTAGGTTCGTCATGGTCAAGTAACATGACCTCCAGAACAGGATTACCGTACCACTCTGGTGCGGATCTTACTCTGGTTGATCTACGAGGTTCGGTAGTAACATGATCAGAAGTTTTATGAACATCATCATTAGCTTCCTCACTTACTGGTGTAGGAATCACTGGAACTGATTTCAGTGATGAACTACTTTCCAATAAGGGAGCAGGCACATTTACCTCATCAAGTTCTACTTTCCTCCCACTCACTTCTTTCAAGAGAAACTCCTTCTATAGAAAGGATCCATTTTTAGCAACGGATATCTTGCCTTCAGATTTGTGATAGAAGGTGTACCCAACAGTCTCCTTTGAGTATCCTACAAAGACACATTTCTCCGATTTGGATTTGAGCTTATCAGGTTGAAGCTTTTTCACATAAGCATCGCAGCCCCAAAGTTCAAGAAATGACAACTTGGGTTTCTTGCCAAACCACAGTTCATAAGGTGTCGTCTCAACGGATTTAGATGGTGCCCTATTTAACGTGAATGCAACCGTCTCTAAAGCATAACCCTAATACGATAGCGGTAAATCAGTAAGAGACATCATAGATCGCACCATATCTAGTAAAGTACGATTACAACGTTCAGACACACCATTACTGTCGTGGGTTTGTCACGGCAGATGTCCTTGTGAAAGGACTTGGTCGTGGAGCCAACGCAACGGGTTAGCTTAAAGGGGTTAAACCGGACAAGGGGACACGGGGAGTTTTATACTAGTTCGGCCCCTTCGATGAAGGTAAAAGCCTACGTCTAGTTGTGATTGGTATTGCTAGGGTTTCGATGACCAGGGAGCGAATCCGCTTTGACTGGCCCTCGAGTTGTTGTCTGTCCCTGAACCGCTGTCGGGTCATCCCTTTATATACATTGGTTGACGCCCGCCGGTTTACAGAGTCCCAAAGCCGGATCATAAACGTGTCCGGTTCGGTCTCTATACTTCCTATCTTACAATGCAAGTTACATAACAAGGTCGGTTTACATCTACATGCCTTAATTCGCCTCTGGGCCTTGGGCCTTCATAAAGCGCCATCATTCTTATGTCTTCATGGGCTTCTAATCTTCATAAAGTTAAACCAGTTATTCCAGGCCGGTTGACATCCAGTAGTATTATCCCCAACATTAGGCCCCGGATTGGTTTGAACTTGTTCATGTCAATCTTCAACACTTAGAAAAATTCCTCCCTTTGCACCTTTGCATAGATCTTTGTAAACCACCGTGACATCATCTTCCAGTTTTGTAGTAAATCTCTGTGAAGTCATCTTGTTCATTAAAGCCGAAGATACCCTTTATTAATGAGCATCCAACACTCGAGGCAACAATCTCATCATATATCCATCTTTTGGGCTCCTCGATTCCCGCGCCTGTCGCTTATCTCTTTACCCTTATAAATAGAAGCGGAGGACCCCATCTTTTCTTTCCATTGCCTCCTCATCCCTTCTTCTTCCTCGCGATGTCTCCGCACTCGAGCACTGCCGCCATCGTCAAGCCTCGCCTCTGCCTCACCGTCGACCACTGCATCGACCTGTTCGTACCAGAGTACCACAGCGCACCTCCGCTACTTCCGCGGCAGCAGTAAGTCCTTTTCCCTCCCCCTCTGTAGATCTATCTAGGGTTTCTTTGTTCTTCGCAGTTCAACGGAGTTCATCAAGGCTCCGGTGTAGCTCTTCCCTGTACCTCCTTAGCCCATGAATAAAGAATCTCTTAGTTTGATATATTCCGCGTAATGGTTATCTTCCGCTACCACAACAAACCCTTGTGTGCATAAGAACTGATCTGAACTTTTACGAACTGCTTTGGGACCAACCCTTTTAGGTCAAAAATATTTTTGCTTCTTGTCTTTCGGTAGATCCAAAATATCCATGTCCCTTTGTGGAACTTGTTTTACCTTATCTAGTCGTTCTTGCGTTAGATCTATACCCTCTTTATCATTTCGGTGATTTACCTTTGTATAAGCAATCTGTCACATACCATTAGCCCTCTGGTAAACCGGAGAAGCCTTTTACGTCCATTATTATACTCCGGTTTAACAGCATCTGTATGCCCTTGTTCCGATATTTGCCTTGTCATCCATTATTGTATTAGCCTCCGGTTTATGCAATTTCACATACCTCTATATCTTTTATTCCGTTGTATCTTGCGTACCACCATGAAAGATTTGTAAACCGGAATTTCTTTTTCAGCTTTTTCGCTTCACAATGGCCAAACAGTTCGCCGCTTGCAACTGGACTCCTTCCCGGATCACCGAAGAACAGCTGAACGGAATGGTCAGTATTGGCACCTTGCCCAAGAAAACGGAAATTCGGTGGCGAGTTCCAGGAACGGAGAATCCTCCTACCCCAAGGCAGGACGAGGTAGTGATCTTTGTCGACCACATAGGCCGAGGTTTCAAACCGCCCGGGTCTAAGTTTTTCCGAGATGTTCTTGCCAGTTTCCAACTCCATCCTCAAGATATTGGACCCAACTCAGTGTCCAATATATGCAACTTCCAAGTCTTCTGTGAAGCATACTTACAAGAAGAACCAACTGCTGAGCTATTTCGGGATTTTTTTTCATCTAAACCTGCGTGCCGAGTTTGTGAATGGTCCCAACACTGAACTTGGTGGTGTTTCTATTCAAAAGCGGAAAGAAGTTGCATTCCCTCATGCCAAACTACATAGCCACCCTTAGGAATGGAATCAAAATTGGTTCTATTGCAGGGATACTTCTCCTGAAGATGAGAACCCTCTTCCAGGCTATCATGAGCACTGGATTTCCAACACTCATCCAATGCCTCAACGTTTAAGTTCTGCAGAATGGGCCAAATACGCCCCTCAACTCACCAAACTCCAGGCTTTCATGGCCAACGGTTTAACAGACGTTGATTTTGTGCATTGATGGATTTCTTGGAGCGTCTTGCCACTAAGCCACCGCCCCCGTTTAATGTGTGAGTATACCGGTGAAGTAGAAGACCCCCAACGCCACATGAAAATTCAGATAACCGATGAAGAGGTCACAGAAGGTGTTAAGAAAATTTTGAATGAACCGGAATCAGTCTGTTGCCAAACCGGCTTGAACCCCTTCTATACTCAAAATAAACCGCCTGCTGTAAGCACTATGCTTCCTTTTATCTTTGGTATCTTTGAATTGTTCAACTTGTAAACTGTCTTCTGTTTGTGTATGAACAGTGTGATGATCCCTTCTGGAAGCGGAAATCCACAGATAAAACGTCCAAGCCATCTGTAGATAAAGCGGCCAAGCCATCTCGCCCCAAAACCAAAGCCGTCAAGCATACCTCAAAGCGGAAAACAGCTGACCGGATCAGCATGGAACTTGATGAAGATGCAGATGATCCGGAAATTGAGGTAGAACTTGACTCACTTGGCTCCCTTTTTATGCACCTCATTAACAATGATCTTTATTAGGAGGACGTAGAAGGCAGCCAGGCTAATGATGTAGAGGTAATTACCCTTTCCTCCGGTTCAGACTCTATGCCAACACAAAAAACCCGTCAAGCAGTCCAGAAAGTAAGCTTTTCTCATCCTCTTGCTTACTTGGATCCAACATTTATTTTCAAGACGCAGCAGCATGAAGCTCGCCGGATAACCCGACACAGTGGCCAACAGGTCACTTCGGCCGGTTTACCTGATACCCCGGTTCAGAAGCGCCAATCTGAGGTTTCTCCCACTTCTGACAATTCTTATCCCAAGGCAGGTTATTTAAGACAACCTCTTAATCCGTCCGACTCAAATTATCAGGTGACACCTCCCTCATCCTCCGGCGAATCAACAACAACCCAACTCCCTCCTCTTAAAATTGTGGCTGGGTAAGCATTCAAACCCTTTCTTCAAATGTGTTGCACATCTTGAATAAGATGCTAAACCGTCTTTTAATTTTGTTTGTAGAGCCAAAGCTAGACCCAGAAGGAAATCTCGGGTCAACAATCTGTCAGAAGACTAGGCTGTTTTTGAAGAAGAGCAAATAGGTGAACCGGACCAAACTCATGAACTGGAGGGTCCTCATCCTGAAGCTACTTTTGATGAACCGCCCCTTCAAGACCAGAATGTTGATGAATAACCAGAAGCTGCTCCTGCTATGCCTGACACTGAACCGGAACCTCCAAACTGTGCTAGTCCAGTGAAAGGCACTGATACTACTGAAGGCCATGGAGATGATGTTGTCATTACTGGCATGGGCCACAACTCTCCTAGCCATCGTGTCATCTTGGCCCAACATAGTGCCAAAGAGGAGCGTGCTGCCAGGGAAAAGGGTAAATGGAGCACTGACTTATCAAGTTATGCTCATCTCAGTGCTGAAGAACTTCACTCTGGTTTTTTAAACCGTCTGCACTCAAACCGTGACTATGAAGCCGGTTTGGTGAACCTGATGAAGGAATGTTATGAGGTATTTTCATCTCCCTTTACTTCTTAATTCCAAAGTTGAAACACTAGCCCAAGTAGCCCCCAAGGGCCGTTTTATGATGTTTAATCTTAAACCAGGACTTTGTAACACTTCAATCCTATCCTGCTGACCCTCAAAATGTCAGGTCCTTAGTGAAAACAAAAACCGATACTTTACCAATGCAATTATGTACCTTCCCTCAACGTGGCCCCCAAAGGCCGGTTTAGCTTTGCAAGGTAATCCGGGTCTTGAAATCCATGCGTCCGTTTTGAACATATGTACATTAGCCCCCAAGTGTCAAGGATAATGCTTGCATTGTGCTGGAGACTTATAAAAGATGTAGTGAATCAGAGCAAATAGGCATTAGCCCCCAAGTACGAAGTGCCTAACTTGTTATATGCTTTGTACTTAGAAAATACATATCCTGTTGTTGACATATCTTCACTGTTGCAGGCCAAGCTAAGCAATAGAGATGCCCGAACCGCAGATTTGCAAGAGAACGTGAAGTCCCAACAAGCAGAGGCTGTGAAAGACAAAGAGGAGCTGACCAAAGCTTTGACAGCTATGGAAAAGCTAAATGAGTCTTTTAACAAAGAACGTGCTGACTGGGAAACCGAGAAGGCCGGTTTAACCAAAAGAGCTGAGGATGCCGAAGCAGCCCTGAAGCCAGTTGTAGATGAACTAACCGGTTTGAAGCGGCAAATCAACGCTATGACGTCCACTGTATTTGGTAAGTATCTACTTATGCTGTTTGTCCAATTCCTGAGACCTTATTATTTACCAGCTGGCTGATTTTAAATCGTGACAGGCACTCGTATTGCTCATCTGGGCACGGATATGCGGATGAAGCTTAAAGCGGCTTATACCTTGATTGAACAGCTGTACTCTGGATCCCAGCGTGCTATTTGTGCTGCAGCTTACCACAAACCTGCACCATCACTGATAAAAGAAACTCTTGAGAAGCTGGCCATGTTACCAGCCCGGATTACCAAACTGAAGAAGGCAGCCGCAAGAGCAGGAGCGCTGACCGCACTAATCCAGGCCAAAGCATGGATTCCAGATCTTGAAGCGGAGGACATCACTAAAGGATATCCAGGTGTGAAGGAGGACGGTTCAAACTTTGACAATGATGATCTCCGAAGGCTGACCAAAGAAATGCGGCCAATAGCTAGCAAACTAGTAGAGGACACCGACTTATCCCATTTCCAACCGACTTATGACGCTGAAGGGAAAAGACATCCTGCCGAAATCCATGAAGTCGAAGAACTTGTGCCTCCAATCCGTAAGCATACTTACGCTCCTGACATTAACCCCTCCAGCCTTATCCATGAAGAAGCCGTGTTTCATGCCTTAACCGGAATCGAGTGGTCAACGGTTGATTTCCAGCGTCTGGGAAGGGATGAAGAAGAAGTGGTTGAACCAAATGACCCTCAACCGTCAAACCGTCTAGACGAAGCATCTTAAACCGGCAGCCGGTTTACCAGCTATTGTGTGCCAATGCTGAAAAACAATTATTCAATTGGAGCCGTTTTGAAGCTTCTTGTAATAGGATAGAAAAAACTCCTTTACCTGTCATGCCATCGAGCATGTTTTGTGGTGCTTTGATATTGTGAAAACTTGCTCCACGTTTTGGGATATATTTATGCATAGCCCATGATGATTTGGGTTCCTGGATACAAGAACTTGAAAGTGTCCTAGTGGTTTACCACTGGACGGGTCATGATGCCCAAGAATAGACAATACTTGGATAGATAATCAAAGTTTGTATAAAAAATAACATGCGCAACATACCTCGTTGGCTGACCAACTGCTTGTATGGTAAAGGTGTAAAGACCAATCCGGAGCATTGATAACTCCGTCCTTAACTTGCCGGATTATGATAATAAACCGTACCTGGATATAATAAACACCGGGTTTTCCTTAAAACACTGGCGACTTGTTAGTCAACACCAGACCGGGTTAATGAACGCCGCATTATAACCGATCATGTACCGACAACCTGCAGTTGAAAGCCAAGCCGGGTCAAGGACTCCGGTTTATCAGAAGATATTATGAACCTCAACAAAGGCGAAAAGCTTGAAAAATAAAACTAAAAAAACATACGAGGCTTTTTACGAGCTGCCAGGCTCCAAATCGAGGCTTTTCATGGGCTGCTAGGCTGCTGAGTTAAACCATTTTTGCAAAGCCTTTTTAAAATGGACCTCAATCTTTAACCAATCACCAATTTAACTTTGACAAGTTCAGGGTCCATGGGATTGACTTGTCAAACGTTTGATGGGTCATACCAGGTTTACCTGGACGGAGTGACTTACTTAAAGAGGCAGGATAACCCGGGGTTTTAGGTGAATACACCTGGCTTCCAAGCCTGGCTTGATAGCCTATTACAAGGGTTCAAAACTCATTGTTCTTTGAGAAGCAACAAGCCCCCAGGTAATATGTGAGCCGTGCTCGGTGGTTACCTATGTTTGAGCTGTGCTTAATGCAACAGACTCTCTTTGGTTCCACATAATTTCCTTTTGGGCTTAACGCCCCATCAAGAGGTGTAGCTATGGTGTGATAACAACCAAGCCCCCTAGTGATATCCCTTTGTGGTGTTTAAACCGATCAAGAGGTGTAGCTATGGTTCAGATATGACCAAGCCCCCTAGTGATTCTCTTTATATCCGTGTGGCTGCAGGGACCGGTTTAACAAAAAACTCTGCTTTGTCAGTAGAAACGCTTGTAAACACGCACATGATGTAAAAAGAACAGAGACCCCGCTTTATTCGAGGCTCTGGTTTATATATAATATATAAATTATCATAAATATGTACATATTAAGAGCCTGTGGCTCAAGTATAGTAAGGCCGAAGAAGAGCTATATTCCACGGCCGCTTGGTCTCCTCCTCTGATTTACGTGACTCTTTGTGCTCTCGAACATCAATGAGGTAGTATGACCCGTTGTGCAGATTCTTGCTGACCACGAAGGGCTCTTCCCAAGGTGGGGATAACTTGTGCATATCAGTCTTATCCTGGATGAGCCGGAGCACCAAATTGCCCTCTTGAAAGGTTCTAGTGTTAACCCGGCGACTGTGATAACGTCGGAGATCTTGTTGATAAATCGCCGAACGTGCTCCTGCAAGATCACGCTCCTCATCTAACAAGTCCAGTGAATCCTGACATGCTGTCTCATTATCAGCTTCAATATAAGCTGCCACACGAGGTGAGTCATGACAGATGTCACTAGGAAGAACCGCCTCCGCTCCATAAACCATGAAGAAAGGGGTGTAACCCGTAGATCTGTTAGGTGTGGTATTGATGCTCCATAACACAGAAGGTAATTTCTCCACCCAACAACCTGGTGTCCGCTTTAAAGGAACCATAAGCCGGGGTTTAATACCTCTCAAAATTTCTTGATTTGCCTCTCCGCTTGACCATTAGTTTGGGGGTGAGCCACCGATGCTATATCAAGCCGAATGTGCCCATGTTGGAAAAATTCCTCCATCTCTTCCTTTGACAGATTAGTACCAATATCAGTTATAATACTGTGTGGAAAGCCAAACCGGAATATCACATTTTTGATGAACTGAACCGCCATGGCCGCATCCCACTTACTGACTGGCTCTGCTTCCACCCATTTGGTGAACTTGTCAACTACCACTAATAAGTGGGTCTTTTTGTCCTTGGAGCGCTTAAAGGGTCCAACCATATCAAGCCCCCAAGTCGCAAGCGGCCATGTTATTGGAATCATCCTCAACTCTTGAGCTGGAATATGAGCACGGCATGGAACTTTTTGACAACCGTCACATCGTTTGACTAAATCCTCAGCATCAGCATGAGCTGTTAACCAATAAGAACCGTGGCGAAAAGCTTTAGCCACCAAAGACTTTGAACCGACGTGGTGATCACAATCCCCTTCATGGATTTCTCACAAAATCTCACAACCCTCTTGAGGAGAAACACAACGTTGAATTGCCCCTGAGACGCTGTAACGATGTAATTCTCCGTTGAGTATAGTCATCGATTTGGAACGCCGGATTATCTGCCGGGCCGAGGTTTCATCCTCTGGTAACTCGCCCGGTTCATGTAAGCCAGGTATGGGATTGTCCAATCCGGTATGACATGCAAAGCTGCCACCAATTGAGCCTCCGGGTCAGGAATAGCCAACTCCTCCTCTATTGGTACCTTGACCAACGAATTATGCAGTACGTTAAGAAAAACATTTGGTGGGACCGGTTTACACTGAGAACCAAGGCGACTTAAAGCGTCCACCGCTTCGTTCTTTCTCATATCTATATGATCCACCTGATAACCCTTGAAGTGACCAGCCACTGTGTCTACCTCTCGTCGATATGCAGCCATGAGTGGGTCTTTAGAATCCCAAGTGCCAGACACCTGTTGAGCCACCAGATCTGAATCCCCAAAGCACTTAACCCGGCTTAAGTTCATCTCCTTAGCCATCCGAAGACCGTGGAGTAAGGCCACATATTCAGCTGCATTATTAGTACAAGGGAACATTAAACGAAGGACATAACAAAACTCGTCACCTCGTGGGGAAGTTAGTATGACTCCAGCCCCCGAGCCCTCCAACTGTCTGGATCCATCAAAGTTAATATTCCAGTACGTGTTATCTGGCTTTTCCTCTGGTGCCTGCAATTCTGTCCAATCATTGATGAAGTCCATGAGTGCTTGGGATTTAATTGTTGAGCGAGGTATGTATTTGAGCCCGTGAGGTCCAAGCTCAATAGTCCATTTGGCAATCCGGCCAGTTGCTTCCCTGTTTTGAATGCTATCTCCCAGAGGGGCTGAATTGACCACTATGATAGGATGACCCTAAAAATAATGTTTAAGCTTCCGGCTTGCCATAAACACTCCATACACCAGCTTCTGCCAATGTGGATACCTCTGCTTTGACTCAATGAGCACCTTACTGATATAATAAACCGGCCGTTGAACCGGATATTCCTTGCCAGCTTCCTTGCGCTCGACCACAGTAACCATGCTAACAACTCGGGCATTAGCAGCCACATATAGCAACAACGGCTCTTTATCGATCGAGGCTGCAAGCACAGGCAGTTCAGCTAACTGCCTCTTCAGATCCTCAAACGCTTTATCAGCCGCCTCGCTGCAGACAAAATCATCTGTTTTCTTGAGCATCTTGTATAAAGGGATAGCCTTCTCCCCAAGACGACTGATAAACTGGATCAAAGCCGCAATCCAGCCGGCCATATGTTGAATGTCATTGATACACGTCGGTTTAGCCAAAGATGTAATTGCTATTTTTTCCGGATTAGCCTCAATGCCTCTATTTGACACCAGAAAACCCAAGAGTTTGCCTGCCGGGACACCAAAGACACACTTCTTCGGATTGAGCATCATCTTGTAAACCCGGAGGTTGTCAAAGGTTTCTCTCAAATCATCTATCAATGTTTCCTCCTTCCAGGACTTTATCACAATATCATCCACATATGCATGAACATTGCGCCCAATCTGCTTATGAAGACAATTCTAAACACAGCATTGATAAGTCGCCTGGGCACTTTTGAGCCCAACGGGCATGGAGACATAGCAGAAGGCTCCAAATGGAGTTATGTAAGCTGTCTTCTCCTGGTCCTTAACTGCCATTTTGATCTGATGATAACCAGAATAAGCGTCCATAAAACGCAAACGGTCAAAACCCGCCGTAGCATCAATGATCTGATCAATACGAGGGAGGGCAAAGGGGTCTGCAGGGCAAGCTTTCTTCAAGTCTGTGTAATCCACACACATACGCCAAGTGCCATTTTTTAAGAACCAGCACCGGATTAGCCAACCACTCTGGGTGAAAGACCTCCACGATAAACCCTGCGGCCAACAACCGAGCTACCTCCTTACCAATAGCCTTGCGCCTTTCTTCATTGAAGGGGCGGAGAAACTGCCGGACCGGTTTAAACTTAGGATCAATGTTAAGTGTGTGCTCAGCGAGTTCCCTCGGTACACCTAGCATGTCAGAAGGTTTCCATGCAAAGATGTCCCGGTTCTCACAGATGAACTCGATGAGCGCGCTTTCCTATTTGGGATCCAGGTTAGCACTGATGCTGAACTGCTTGGATGAATCGCCAGGAACAAAATCAACCATTTTAGTATCTGTGGCCGATTTAAACTTCAACGCCAGATCGTGTTCCGTAGTTGGCTTTTTCAAAGAGGTCATATCCGCCGGATCAACTTGGTCTTTATAAAACTTCAGCTCCTCCGTGGCACAAACCGACTCAGCATAAGCCGCATCACCTTCCTCACATTCCAAAGCGATCTTTGCTCCCGTGTACCGTGATGGTCCCCTTATGACCTGGCATTTTAAGTTGTAGATAAACATAACACGGCCTCGCCATGAACTTAGCATAAGCCGGTCACCCAAACAAAGCGTGATACGGACTTTTGATTTTCACCACCTCAAAAGTCAATGTTTTTGACCTTGAATCATAGTCATCTCCAAAAGCCACCTCTAAGGCTATCTTGCCCACTGGATATGCAGACTTGCCAGGCACCACACCGTGGCAAACAGTGTTTGGCGGTTTAAGACTCTTATCTGTCAACCCCATACAACGGAAGGTATCATAATATAGAATGTTGATACTACTCCCCCCATCCATAACTTGAGGGGCCACCACTAGGGCCAAGTGACCCAGATTGTCAACCCGGGGTGGGTGATCCTCTCTACTCCACAAAATGGGTTGCTCAGACCATCACAAATACTGAGGCACCGCCGGTTCAACAGAGTTTACTGCCCTCTTGTGAAGCTTCTGATCACGCTTACACAAGCTAGTGGTGAAGACATGATATTGCCCACTATTTAGCTGCTTAGGATTGCTCTGATAACCCGACTGCTGTTGCTGTTGGTTCCCCTGATGGTTGTAACCTCCTTGGTTGCCATGGTTCCCTTGGTTATTGTGTCCGGTTTGATTGCCCTGAAATCCTGAACTGGAGCTGCCGCCTCCGTAACCCGGCCCATGGAAACCACCTCCTGAACCGCTGAGCGGGCCATTATCGTACTGAAACATATTGTAGTTCTTGAAATCCCACATGATGTAACAATCCTTCCAAAGATGTGATGCTGGCTTCTCCTTTGATCCATGCTTTGGACAGGGTTGATTTAACAGGCGCTCCAAATTGAGGCCTGAACCTCCGCCCCTCTGGGGCTGCTTACCCTTACGATGCTGATCATTCTCCCGAGCATTGGTGTTAGCCACAAAGTCCAAATTGTTGTCAGCCTTGCGTTTACCATTGTTCCCATGGCCTGCCGGATTATGCTGCTGACCCTTGGTGCTGCTATTCTTTTTCCCTTTCCCCGGTTTATCCTCCTCTGAGTCAGGGTCTTTGGTATTATCTGAATCGGCGTACTTAACCAAAGCGGCCATAAGTGTTGACATATCATTGCAGTGGCGTTTGAGCCTTCCTAACTTCTGTTTGAGCGGCAGAAAATGGCAATTGCCCTCCAATGTTAGCACTGCGGTATCTGCATTGATACAATCCGATGAATGGAGAATAGCTGAGACCCTCTTTACCCAATGGGTCGTGGACTCCCTATCCTCTTGGACACAAGCGGCCAGATCCACAATTGACATGGGCTGCTTACAAGCATCTTTGATGTTCTGGATAAACCGGTGCTTTAATTCGGCCCATGATCCAACAGAGTTAGTTGGTAAGCTCTTCAACCAAGTATGAGCTGTTCCTTCTAACATCATGGTGAAGTATTTAGCACATACTGCTTCATCCACATCTAACATCTCCATTGCCATCTCGTAGCTTTCAACCCATGCCTCTGGTTGCAGATCAGCGGTGTAATTGGGTACTTTACGAGGTCCCTTGAAGTCCTTGGGAAGTCTCACATTACGCAAAGCGGGGGTGAGACACGGCACCCCTAAGGAGCTGAATAACACACCTGGCTCTACTGAAGTGGTAGGGTGAACCGGAGTATGTTGACGAGCTCCGTGCAGAGCTGCTAACTCGGCCTCTCGACGTGCGCGACCATGATCCACCACATCCTGCGCATTAGCACCTCCCCCCATCGGGTTGTGCCCTCGCGGCGAATTACGGCGACGTGCACTGCTTGACACGGCCGGTTCATCCTCAACGTGCCTGTTGTAGCTCTAGTTTGGACGGGGAGTGGAATGAATCCTCTCACGACTGTGCGAATATGCCTGCTGCTGGTTTAGAGCTGTTTGAAGTAGATCTCTGGCCCGTCGTGCCTCAATCGCAATTGGTGATTCGCCATCGGTTAGGAGGGCTGCCAATCGTGAAGCGGCAGCCACAATGTTGTCCAACGGGTTGGAATAATGCCCGGGAGGTGTCGGAACATACTGTGGCACAATGTTGTTCTGACGAGGCAGGTCCGCCGTGCGCGGCTGAACCGGCGCTCCTGTCCCTGGTGCCTCCGTCCGTTTTACTATTGGCTGGTTACTCGTTCCTGCTCCTGGCGTATTGAAAATATTTCTTGGCTCATAACTCGGCGGGAGATGCGATCGGTTTCTTCTTCTCATGGTTTCCTCTGAAGCATTCTGATCCAGCCTGAGCTGGTAGGCCTGAGCTTCCAACTCGGCCTGTTCTGTAGCCATCCTAGCGTTCTCTGCTGCTAGGTCCGCTTTAGCCTGAGCTATCTGATCCTTTACCTTTGCGATCTCCGCGTTGTGCTGACCCCGGGCTGCTGCATCCACCTCTGCGGCTATCAATGTTGCCAAAGCATCGAACAAGTCAGACAGAACTTGAACCGGAGGTGGCGCAGAGCCCCCTGCCCCTGCCGGCATGGCTGTTGCTGAACCGAAGAGCATTGCTGCGGCGTTCGATGAGTGGGGCACTGATTGTGTACCGGCCATGAAGATAGCTGCTCGGTTTGGCAGATCAGGGGATTCCGGAATACGGTTGCCCTCGGAACCTCCGCTAATCCGGCCGTCCTGCAACTGATAAAGCGATTCGGTCTCTCCAGAAGACTCGTCGTCGGAGCAGACGAAGGTTTCTCCATCAGATGCCGGTCCGTCCTCATATTTTGCTCCATGGATGACACCTACGAAAACATGCTTTGCCATGGGCTGAACCGAGGAAGGGCTTGCATGCTGAGTTGTCTCGATGATGTCGGTGCAGATGTCTGGCTCAGGGCCTGGTTCGCCAAACTTGTCGATGAAGATGTGAATCCCACCAAAGGGGACCCGGTACCCGTATTCGATTGAATAGGCCACGGGGCCCCACCCCGCGTTGTCGCGCAGAGCTTGCCATGACGACTCTTCGTCATCCGGCCCACAGCATATCCCTTGAGTCCATCAAAGCTGCCCTTTAAGAACTCGAAACCATCGTGCGATATCCCCACGGTGGGCGCCAACTGTCGTGGGTTTGTCACGGCAGATGTCCTTGTGAAAGGACTTAGTCGTGGAGCCATCGCAACGGGTTAGATTAAAGGGGTTAAACCAGACAAGGGGACACGGGGAGTTTTATACTAGTTCGGCCCCTTCGATGAAGGTAAAAGCCTACATCTAGTTGTGATTGGTATTGCTAGGGTTTCGATGACCAGGGAGCGAATCCACTTTGACTGGCCCTCGAGTTGTTGTCTGTCCCTGAACCGCTACCGGGTCATACCATTATATACATAGGTTGACGCCCGCCGGTTTACAGAGTCCCGAAGCCGGATCATAAACGTGCCTGGTTCGGTCTCTATACTTCCTATCTTACAATGCAAGTTACATAATAAGGTCGGTTTACATCTACAGGCCTTAATTCACCTCTGGTCATTGGGCTTTCATAAAGCGCCATCATTCTTACGTCTTCATGGGCTTCTAATCTTCATAAAGTTAAACCAGTTATTCTTGGCTGGTTTACATCCAGTAGTATTATCCCCAACGCTGTGGTGTTCCGGGTGGCATGAGTTGCGAAAATATTCCACATTGTTTCAAATGAAGACCAAGCTCGTAACTCAAATATTCTCCTCCACGATCAGATCGTAGAAACTTTATTTTCTTGTTACGATGATTTTCCACTTCACTCTGAAATTCTTTAAACTTTTCAAATGTTTCAGACTTATGTTTCATTAAGTAGATATACCCATATCTGCTCAAATCATCTATGAAGGTGAGAAAATAATGATATCCGCCGTGAGCCTCAATGTTCATTGGACCACATACATAGGTATGTATGATTTCCAATAACTCTGTTGCTCGCTCCATTGTTCATTGGACCACATACATAGGCATGGTTCACAAGTACCAAGTGATTCATAATCAAGTGATTCCAGAAGTCCATCAGAATGAATTTTCTTCATGCGCTTTACACCAATATGATCCAAACGGCAGTGCCACAAATAAGTTGCACTATCATTATCAACTTTGCATCTTTTGGCTTCAATACTATGAACATGTATATCACTACTATCAAGATTTACTAAAAATAGACCACTCATCAAGGGTGCATGACTATAAAAGATATTACTCATATAAATAGAACAACCATTATTCTCTGATTTAAATGAATAACCGTCTCACATCAAACAAGATCCAGATATAATGTTCATGCTCAATGCTGGCACCAAATAACAACTATTTAGGTCTAAAACTAATCCCGAAGGTAGATGTAGAGGTAGCGGGCTGACGGCGATCACATCGACTTTGGAACCCTTTCCCACGTGCATCGTCACCTCGTCCTTAGCCAATCTTCGCTTAATCCATAGCCCCTGTTTCGAGTTGCAAATATTAGCAACTGAACCAGTATCAAATACCCAGGCGCTACTGCGAGCATTAGTAAGGTACACATTAATAACATGTATATTTAAATATACCTTTCACTTTGCCATCCATCTTCTCCGCCAAATACTTGGGGCAGTTCTGCTTCCAGTGACCAGTCCCTTTGCAGTAGAAGCACTCAGTCTGAGGCTTAGGTCCAAACTTGGGTTTCTTCACTTGAGCAGCAACTGGCTTGCTGTTCTTTTTGTAGTTCCCATTCTTCCCTTTACCCTTTTTCTTGAAACTGGTGGTCTTGTTGACCATCAACACTTGATGCTCCTTCTTGATTTCTACCTCTGCAGCCTTTAGCATTGCGAAGAGATCAGGAATCGTCTTAGCCATCCCTTGCATATTATAGTTCATGATGAAGCTCTTGTAGCTTGGTGGCAGTGATTGAAGAACTCTGTCAATGACACTATCATCAGGAAGATTAACTCCCACATGAGTCAAGTGTTTGTGGTACCCAGACATTCTGAGTATATGTTCACTGACAAAACTATTCTCCTCCATTTTGCAGCTGTAGAACTTATTGGAGACTTCATATCTCTCAATCCGGGCATTTGTTTGAAATATTAACTTCAACTCCTGGAACATCTCATATGCTCCATGACGTTCAAAACGTCGTTGAAGTCCTGGTTCTAAGCCATAAAGCATGGCACACTGAACTATCGAGTAGTCATCAGCTTTGCTCTGCCAGGGGTTCACAACATCTGGCGTTGCTCCTGCAGCGGGTTTGTCACCTAGCGGTGCTTCCAGAACGTAATTCTTCTATGCAGCAATGAGGATAATCCGCAAGTTACGGACCCAGTCCGTGTAGTTGCTACCATCATCTTTCAACTTAGCTTTCTCTAGGAACGCATTAAAATTCAACGGAACAATAGCACGTGCCATTTATCTACAACAACATAGACATGCAAAAATACTATCAGGTACTAAGTTCATGATAAATTAAAGTTCAATTAATCAAATTACTTAAGAACTCCCACTTAGATAGACATCTCTCTAATCTTCTGAGTGATCACGTGATCCATATCAACTAAACCATGTTCGACCATCACGTGAGATGGAGTAGTTTTCAATGGTGAACATCACTATGTTGATCATATCTATTATATGATTCAAGCTTGACCTTTCGGTCTCAGTGTTTCGAGGCCATATCTTCATATGCTAGGCTCGTCAAGTTTAACCCGAGTATTTTGCATGTGCAAAACTGGCTTGCACCCGTTGTCTGTGAACGTAGAGCTTATCACACCTGATCATCACGTGGTGTCTCGGCATGACGAACTGTAGCAACGGTGCATACTCAGGAAGAACACTTATACCTTGAAATTTAGTGAGAGATCATCGTATAATGCTACCGCCAAACTAAGCAAAATAAGATGCATAAAGGATAAACATCACATGCAATCAATATAAGTGATATGATATGGCCATCATCATCTTGTGCCTTTGATCTCCATGTCCAAAGCACCGTCATGATCACCATTGTCACCGGCTTGACACCTTGATCTCCATTAAAGCATCATTGTCGTCTCGCCAACTATTGCTTCTACGACTATCGCTACCTCTTAGTGATAAAGTAAAGCAATTACATGGCGATTGCATTTCATACAATAAAGCGACAACCATATGGCTCCTGCCAGTTGCCGATAACTGTGTTACAAAACATAATCATATCATACAATAAAATTTAGCATTATGTCTTGACCATATCACATCACAACATGCCCTGCAAAAACAAGTTAGATGCCCTCTACTTTGTTGTTGCAAGTTTTATGTGGCTGCTACGGACCGAGCAAGAACCGTTCTTACCTACGCATCAAAAACCACAACGCGCTATAGTGATTGCTTTTTGATCTTCAGAAAGAACACTATTCATTGAATCCGATTCAACTAAAGTTGAAGAAACTGACACCCACCAGCCACCAGTGTGCGAAGCACGTCAGTGGAACCAATCTCGCGTAAGCGTACGTGTTGGGGATATAGCTATCAGTTATGACCCGCCCAGGAGGGGCCGGGTCAGCCCCAATGGCGGGTTACACAAGAAGCCTAGTAAACATTAAGATGATAGTTTATCAAATCTTATAGAAGGCCCAATGGCCTAGAGGCGGCTTAAGGCCCAATATTACAAACCGCCATATGTAAGGGAAGACTTGTAAGGAAAGGCATGTAAAGGAAGTCACCGAGCCGGACACGATTATGAGCCGGCCGGGACTCTGTAGGCCACCGGGCATCAACCCGTGTCTATAAGCGGACGACCCGGTGGCGGCTTAGGGAAAGAAACAAGAGATCGATAACCAAGCCAGCGAGTTAGCCTCTTGGTGATCGAAACCCCAGCAATACCAAACACAACTAGATGTAGGCTTTTACCTTCATCGTAAGGGGCCGAACTAGTATAAAACCTCTCATGTCCTTTGTCCCGATTAACCCCTTTAAGATTCCTAGTTGCGATGGCCCTACGACTAAGTCCTTCCACTAGGACATCTGTCGTGACAATTCCACGACAGTTGGCACCCACCGTGGGGCCAGCGCACGGTGGATTTGAGTTCTTGAAGGGAAACTTTGAAGGGCTCAAGGGATATGCGGTGGGCCGGATGACCAAGAGTCGTCGCGGCAAGCTCTACATCGACGACGAAGGCTGGGGCCCCGAGGCCGGCTCAATTGAGTACGGGTACCGGGTCCCCTTCCGTGGAATTCACATCTTCATCGGCCGGATCGGCGAGTCAGGCCCCGAGCCGGACGTCCACACCAACCTCGTTGAAACGGCTCGGCGCACGAGGACCACCCGTGTTCAATCTGTCGTGAAGCATGCCTTCGTAGGTTGCGTCCACGGCGGTGAATACTCTGAAGGATCGGTGGAGGGCAGTGAGACGGTCGTCTGTTCTGACACTGCATCATCAACGGGCGAGACGGACTCTTTGTACCAGCTGCAGGATGGCATGCTCGAGGGCTGTTCCGATGGCAGCAGCATTCCGGACCCCCTTGAGCTGCTGAATTGGGCCGGAGTCTTCATGGTAGGGACACAGCCTGGGCAGAACTCCACAGCAGCAGCGGCAACAGCTACCGGGTCGGCCGCAGCCGGGTCAGGAGACCCCGCGCGCCCCCCGGCTCAGATTCTAATGGACCTCATGGATAAACTGACGACTCTGTTGATTGTCGGGGTAGAGCCGGCGGATAAAGCCCGGCATGACGCAGAGGTGGCACGCGTACGTGAAGAGATGGTACAAGCTAAAGAAAATTTAGCACCAGAGGAAGTCGGGATGGCAGCAGAGCGGGCGGCTTTACACGTTCGTGTGCAACAGCTTCAAGCAGAGACTTTCCGGCTCTCGGTGGATCTGAGCGCGTCAAACGAGGTCATGAGAAGAAGGCATCAGGAAACTCAGTCATGTCTACCTCTAACGCTCAATCCTGGGAACCTTTTTCATACACCCGGGGCTGGAGCAAGCAACCCGCCGGAGGCAAATCGGATCACGACGCCCGGGGAACCGGTTCAACCGCGTGCCATGGAGCCACCTCGCGTACATACCGCTCTGCCTCATTATGTGCCAACTCCGCCGGGTCACTTCTCCAATCCCTTGGAAAACCTCATTGCAGCATCGGCATGTTTGGCGGCTCTGCCAATGGAGGGCAACTCTCCGGCGGTGATCGAAACACGCAGGGTGAGAGAACTTCTTGAAACAGCTCTGGCACAGCAGGATGCATACTCCTATAGTCGAGACAGGATCCATTCGACTCCTTGCCCAAGCCGGAGCCCAAGCTACAGTAGGCATATGGAGTCAGCTGACATGTCAAGCAATGCTCAGCGCCGCAACCGGCCGCACAGATATGAGCCAGTGCGGGCTAGAACCGTTAACTTGGCGGATCAGGAGAGGATCCGGCAAGAGGCGGAGCAAGAGGTTCAACTGGCAGCAGAGTAGGCGGCTCATCAGACTTTTCCGGCTTACCTAGCAACCTGAGTTGAGGCAGGGGTGACCACAAGAACCGGAGGTGTCCCTTGCCTGGTGCCAGCCATACGTAATGAGCATTTCCCAAAAGACTTCAAGGGCTCCCGTAAGGTGCCTAATTACACGGCCGACTTACAGCCTGGGGCTTGGATTGAGAGTTATGAGATGGCTATGGAGTTGTTGGAGGTCAGCGACGCGACAATGGCCAAGTATTTCACTATGATGTTGGATGGAACAGCTCGTACTTGGTTGAAGGGGTTGCCACCCAATTCTATCGGCTCATGGGCGGAGTTGAAGGCCCGGTTCATCCAGAACTTCAAAGACACATGTAAGCAGCCTATGTCGATAGTGGACCTGACTAATTGTAAGCAAGAGGACGGTGAGTCTACAACCCATTGGGTGCGTCGGGTCAAGGAGATAATACATTCGTCTGATAAGATGGATGTCGGCTCAGCAGTCTTGATGTTGGAGAAAAATTGCCGTTTTGAACCTTTGAAGCAGAAGTTGGGGCAGCTCAAGCATGACTGCAATGACATGGGCCAGTTGATGGCGGCTCTCGTCAAGTATGCTGATTCTGATAGTACCAAGGACCCGGTGTCTGACGAAGAAAAGACAACCAAGGGAAAGAAGAACGACAATGGCAAGGGTCACCAGCATAACCCAGCAAATCAAGGAGGTAATAAATGTAAGGCTGATGAGTTTGTCGCTAACACCAATGTGTAGGGCGGCAATCAACGGCGCAAGGGCAGGCAACCCCCTCGGTCGGGCGGGTCTGGCCCCACCCTTGAGCAACTATTGAATGAGCCTTGTCCAAGGAACGACACCCGGGAGAAGCCAGCCACCCACCTATGAAAAGATTGTACAATCATGAAGGCGTTTAAAAATTCAAACGTGTTTGATGGAGGTCATGGCCCAGGTGGCGGTTCAGGTGGAGGAGGTTTCCATGGCCCGGGCGCCGGTTCAGGTGGAGGAGGATTTCACGGTCAGGGCCATCCTGGTAACCAAGGAGGATATAATCCACAACCCGGCCAAGGTAATCAGCAGCAACAGTCCGGATATCAGAGCAACCAAAATAGCTGAATAGTGGGCAATACCATGTGTTCACCACTAGTTTATGTAAGAGGGACCTGAAGCTTCACAAGAGGGTCGTCAATGCCGTTGAGCCGGCGATTCCATGTTACTTACGTTGGTCAGAGCAGCCTATTGTGTGGAGCAGAGCGGATCACCCACCCCGGGTTGATAATCCGGGTCACTAGGCCTTGGTAGTAGCGCCTCAGGTTGGTGGATATAAATTCACTAAGGTACTCATGGATGGAGACAGCAGCATCAACATCCTCTACTATGAGACGTTCCACCGGATGGGATTGACTGATAAGAGTCTTAAATAACCCAACACTGTTTTTCACGGTGTGGTACCTGGCAAGTCGGCATACCCAGTTGGTAAGATTGAACTTGAAGTAGCCTTCAGATATGAGTATGACTCCAGAGCAGAAAAATTAACCTTTGAGGTGGTTAAAATCAAAAGCCCATATCATGCTTTGTTCGGACGGCCGGCTTATGCCAAGTTCATGGCCTAGCCGTGTTATGTATATTTGCAGCTCAAGATGCCGGGTTATAAGGGCACCATTACAGTACATGGGAGCTGGAAAATAGCCTTGGAGTGTGAAGAAGGTGATGCTGCCTATGCTGAGTCTGTTTGTGCAACAAAGGAGTTAAAGTTTTACAAGGATCGCGTTGACCCGGCAGACATGACGCCGTTAAAGAAACCAACAACAGAGCATTAGCCGGTGTTGAAGTTCAAATCAGCCGATGACACCAAGATGGTTAACTTTGTGCTTGGCGACTCATCCAAGCAGTTCATCATCAGTGCAAACTTGGATCCCAAATAAGAAAGTGCGCTCATCGAGTTCATCCGTGAGAACTGGGACCTCTTTGCATGGAAACCTTCCGACATGCCAGGTGTCCCGAGGGAACTTGCTGAGCACACTCTCAATATTGATCCAAAGTTTAAACCTGTTAGACAGTTTCTCCGACGGTTCAATGAAGAAAGGCGCAAGGCCATTGGAGAAGAGGTGGCCCGGCTCTTGGCATCTGGGTTCATTGTAGAAGTCTTTCACCCAGAGTGGTTAGCCAACCCGGTGCTTGTACTCAAAAAGAACAGCACCTGGCGTATGTGAGTGGATTACACCGATTTAAACAAGGTTTGTCCGGCTGACCCTTTTGCCCTCCACCGTATTGATCAGATCATCGATGCTACGACGGGTTGCGCATGTTTGAGTTTCTTGGATGCTTATTCTGGTTATCATCAGATCAAGATGGCAGTCAAAGATCAGGAGAAGACGGCTTTTATCACTCCTTTTGGAGCTTTCTGCTATGTGTCTATGCCTTTTAGGCTTAAGAGTGCCCATGCGACTTACCAACGGTGTGTGCAAAATTGTCTTCATGATCAGATTGGGCGTAATGTTCATGCTTATGTGGATGATATAGTGGTAAAATCTAGGAAAGAGGAAACCTTGGACGCAGATCTGAAAGAAACCTTCGATAATCTCCGAGTCTACAAAATGATGCTTAACCCGGCTAAGTGTGTTTTTGGAGTCCCAGCCGGCAAGCTCTTGGGTTTTTTGGTGTCCAACCGAGGTATTGAAGCTAGCCCAAAGAAAATCAAGGCAATTACATCCCTGGCCAAACCAACATGCATCAATGACGTTCAACGGCTGGCGGGTCGTGTTGCTGCTTTGAGCCGGTTCATAAGCCGGTTAGGGGAGAAGGCGATGCCTTTGTATCAGATGATGAAGAAAAAAGATGATTTTGTTTGGAGCGATGCTGCAAACTCTGCTTTTGAAGATCTGAAGACACAGCTTGCTGAGCCACCGGTCCTTGCTGCTCCAGTTGAGAAAGAGCCACTGTTGTTATACGTAGCCGCCAACTCACGATCTGTTAGTGTGGCGATTGTGGTGGAGCGCAAGGAGGTTGGCAAGGAACACCCAGTTCAACGGCCGGTTTACTATGTCAGTGAGGTGTTAATTGAATCCAAACAGCGATATCCACATTGGCAGAAGCTCGTATATGGGGTGTTCATGGCAAGCATGAATCTTAAAGATTATTTTCAGGGTCACCCAATCACTGTGGTTAGCTCTGCTCCTTTGGGAGACATCATTCAAACAGAGAAGCCACTGGACGAGTCGCCAAGTGGGCCATTGAGCTTGGGTCTCATGGTTAAAGTATGTACCACGTACTGCGATCAAGTCTCAAGCACTGGTTGATTTTATTAATGACTGGGCAGAGATGCAGATGCCAGAAGAGAAACCAGACAACACATATTGGACTATTCACTTTGATGGGTCCAGACAACTAGAAGGCTCGGGGCTTGGAGTTGTTTTAACCTCCCCTCGAGGTGACAAATTTTGTTATGTGTTGCGCTTGATGTTTCCGTGCACTAACAACGCAGCGGAATATGAAGCTTTGCTCCATGGTCTTCGAGTGGCGAGAGATATGAGCCTGAGCCGGGTCCGGTGTCTTGGCGAGTCAGATTTAGTGGCTCAACAAGTCTCAGGTAAGTGGGATTCCAAAGATCCTCTCATGGCGGCTTATCGCCGGGAAGTTGATGCTGTTGCAGGGCATTTTAAAGGTTATCAGGTGGAGCACATTGACCGTAGGAAGAACAAAGCGGCCGATGCTTTAAGCCGGTTGGGGTCTCAGTGAAAGCCGGTGCCACCTAACACCTTTTTGGATGTTTTGCATAACCCGTCTGTCAAGCTACCCACGGAAGAAGATCTAGCCGTTCCTGACCCGGAGGCGCAGTTGGTGGCGGCTCTTCATGTCATCCAAGATTGGACAATGCCGTTCTTGGCTTACATGACCCGAGGAGAGTTGCCAGCAGATGAGATCCTGGCTTGATAGATAACCCGACGGTCTAAGTCAATGATGATTTCTGATGGAGAACTATACCATCGCAGCGTCTCTGGAGCATTTCAGCGGTGTGTTTCCCCTGAAGAAGGCCAAGAAATACTTTGTGAGATCCATGAAGGTGATTGTGGTCATCACGCCGGGTCAAAATCTCTGGTGTCCAAAGCTTTTCGTCACGGTTTTTACTGGTTGACGGCTCACGCTGATGCAGAGGATCTGGTCAGCAGATGTGATGGATGTCAAAAGTTCGCAAGACGAGCACATGTGCCGGCTCAAGAGCTCCAGATGATTCCAATTACTTGGTCGTTTGTGGTCTGGGGGCTTTACATGGTGGGACCTTTCAAAAGGTCTAAGGATAAAAGACACATCTTTTAGTGGCAGTTGATAAATTCACAAAGTGGGTTCAGGCAGAGCCAGTGAGTAAGTGTGATGCGGCCACGACGGTTCAGTTCATGAAAAAGGTGATCTTCCGTTTTGGTTTTCCACACAACATTATCACTGACAATGGCACTAATCTATCCCAAGGGGCCATGGAGGAGTTTTGTCAACGTGAGCATATTCTGCTTGATGTTTCTTTCGTAGCTCATCCTCAATCTAATGGTCAAGCTGAGAGAGCAAATTAGGAAATTTTAAAAGGTCTTAAGCCCCGGCTTATGGTTCCCTTACAGCAAGCGCCGGGTTTTTGGGTAGAGGAATTACCCTCGGTGCTGTGGAGTATCAACACCACACCCAACAGGTCTACAGGTTACACACCTTTCTTCATGGTGTATGGAGTAGAAGCAGTGTTGCCTAGTGACATCCGTCATGACTCGCTCCGTGTGGCGGCTTATGTTGAAGCTAATAATGAACAAGCCAGACAGGATGCACTCGACTTGTTAGATGAAGAAAGAGAGTTAGCAGCGGCTCGATCAGCAATTTATCAACAGGACCTGCACCGTTATCACAACCATCGGGTTAAGTCTAGGACTTTTCAGGAAGGCGACCTGGTGCTCCGGCTCATCCAGGATCTGTCAGATGCACACAAATTATCCCCACCTTGGGAAGGACCCTTTGTGGTCAGCAAGAACTTAAACAACGGGTCATATTACCTCATTGACATTCGAGAGCACAAAGACTCACGTAAGTCGGAGGAGGAGACCCGTCGGCCGTGGAACATTGCTCAACTTCGGCCATACTATACCTGAGCCACCGGCTCTCATCATGTACATACTTTAACATTGTATATACCATGATAAGTAATAAAGCAAGACTATCTGTCTCTTTTGTTTTCAAAAATTACACATCTTTGTTATTTCTTATTTTTCAAATTACTATTAAGGAGCTGATCATATTTGAATCAAGTCTAACCTTTTTTTGGTCCGGCTTATGATCGTATTCGAATCTAGCTGCAACTATCATGGTCACTTGGGGGCTTCCTGTTCAAACATAGGTTGTATTCGAACCAAAGAGAACATAGCTGTCGTAACCCTCTTGATCGGCTCAAGGCCAAACTCACTTGGGGGCTTCTTGATCGTATCCGAATCATAGCTTAACCCCTTTTGGGTATGACTTGGATCGTATTCGAATCAGGGTCGTTAAAAAGCTCTCAAGGTCATTTGGGGGCTTCCTGTTCAATCATAGGTCGTATTCGAACCAAAGAGAACATAGCTGTCGGTACCCTCTTGATCGGCGCAATGCCAAAGCCACTCGGGGCTATATGGTCGTATTCGAACCTTAGCTTAATGATACGTCCATTTTGCATCATGCTTTTATATCGATATTTATTGCATTTTGGGCTGTTATTTCACATTATGTCACAATACTTATGGCTATTCTCTCTTATTTTACAAGGTTTACATAAGGAGGGAGAATGCCGGCAGCTGGAATTCTGGGCTGGCAAAGGAGCAAATATTAGAGACCTATTCTGCACAACTCCAAAAGTCCTGAAACTCCACAAAATACCTTATAATAAACAATGAAAAATCCTCGCCAAAGATGAAGACCAGGGGGCCCACACCCTGTCCATGAGGGTGGGGGCACCCCCCCTAGGGCGCGCCCCCTACCTCGTGGGCCCCCTGGTGGCTCTCTGATGACCATCTTCTGCTACATGAAGTCTTTCGCCGAGAAAAAAACAAGAAGCAACCTTTCGGGATGAAAGTCTGCCGCCACGAGGCGGAACCTTGGTGGAACCAATCTAGGGCTCCGGCAGAGCTGTTCTGCCGGGGAAACTTCCCTCCCGGAGGTGGAAATCATCGTCGTCGTCATCACCAACGCTCCTCTCATCGGGAGAGGGCAATCTCCATCAACATCTTCATCAGCACCATCTCATCTCAAAACCCTAGTTCATCTCTTGTATCCAATTCTTGTCTCCAAGTCCGGGATTGGTGCTAGTAGGTTGCTAGTAGTGTTAATTACTCCTTGTAGTTGATGCTAGTTGGTTTAATTGGTGGAATATCATATGTTCAGATCATTTATGCATATTATTACCCCTCTGATTATGAACATGAATATGCTTTGTGAGTAGTTATGTTTGTTCCCGAGGACAAGGGAGAAGTCTTGCTATTAGTAGTCATGTGAATTTGGTATTCGTTCGATATTTTGATAAGATGTAAGTTGTCTAGCCTCTAGTGGTGTTATGTGAACGTCGACTACATAACACTTCACCATTATTTGGGACTAGAGGAAGGCATTGGGAAGTAATAAGTAGATGATGGGTTGCTAGAGTGACAGAAGCTTAAACCCTAGTTTATGCGTTGCTTCGTAAGGGGCTGATTTGGATCCATATGTTTCATGCTATGGTTAGGTTTACCTTAATACTATTGTTGTAGTTGCGGATGCTTGCAATAGAGGTTAATCATAAGTGGGATGCTTATGCAAGTAAGAACAGAACCCCTTCAAAATGTCCAATTGTTGGCGCCCTTCCTGCTCAATTATTCGGGGAGAGGCCCAGGGCCTCTATAAATAGAGCTAGCCTCCACAAAGGGAAAATGGGGAGAGAGAAGGAGAAAACCCAGTAGAGACTAAGTAGAACACACCGCATCAGCTCAAGAACACCCCTCGCGAGGCTGTTCTTCCCTTGTACTGTCCATCATCAGCCCCTGAGGCAATCCACCACACCACACACTGGAGTAGGGCATTACACCACAGCGGTGGCCCGGACCAGTATAAACCTCATGCCTCTTGTGTTGTTCATCATTTTCATCTTAGTTCGCTCGAGAGGATCATACGTAGATCGGTAGGGGAGAGATCTCCACGCGCACCCCAGTGTTCGAGCCTCAAGGGTCTGCCGGAACCCGAAATCCGACAGTAGTATTTTGATCTAGTAGAATAAAGTTTATGGCACGATCTAGTTTTGAGTTTTGCCTTATGATCTCTCTATGTAATCGAGTCCGTGAGCTATATAATAAAGATTAGTGTTGAATCAAGGGCTTGATTTTCTTGCTATGATCTTGGGTGAATAAAAGAAAAGAGAAAAAGAATAAGAAGAAACAAAAGATCATATTGATCTTATTGATAGTAATGACTTCACATAGAAAGAGTGTGATGATTAAAAGCTGTTGGGAGTTGGCAGACATAGCTTTGGTCATTGTTGCAATTAATAGGAAGTATTGAGGAAAGAGAGGTTTCACATATAAATATACTATTATTGACATCTTTTATGATTGGGAGCACTCATCAAAATATGACATGCTAAAGAGTTGATGTTGGACAAGGAAGACAACGTAATGGGTTATGTTTTCTTATATCTGAGATAAAGTATGTTGTCATGGATCATCCAACATGTTGAGGTTGCCTTTCCCCCTCATGCTAGCCAAATTCTCAGCACCAAGTAGAGATACTACTTGTGCTTCCAAATACCCTTAAACCAGTTTTGCCATGAGAGTCCACCATATCTACCTGTGGATTGAGTAAGATCCTTCAAGTAAGTTGTCATCAGTCCAAAGCAATAAAAATTGCTCTAAATATGTATGATTAGTGTGGGAGAAATAAGCTTTATACGATCTTGTGATGTGGAAGTAATAAAAGCGATAGACTGCAAAATAAAGGTTCATATCACAAGGGGCAATATAAAGTGACATTCTTTGGCATTAAGATTTTGTGCATCCAACCATAAAAGCGCATGGCAACCTCTACTTCCCTCTGCGAAGGGCCTATCTTTTATTATTATCTTCTACCTTATGCAAGTGTCATGGTGATCTTCATCTCTCCCTTTTTCATTTTATCCTTTGGCAAGCCCAGCATGTTGGAAAGAACCTGATATATATATATATATAATTGGATGTAGGGGGGCATGAGTTATTATTGTTGACATTACCCTCGAGGTAAAAGGTTGTGGGGCGAAACTATAAGCCCCTATCTTTCTCTGTGTCCGACTAAAACTCCATAACCACAAGTATTGCGTGAGTGTTAGCAACTATGAAGGACTAGATGATAGTTGAGTATGCGGACTTGCTTTTTAGCTCTGACATAGATTCTTTCTGATGTTATGATAAATTGCAATTGCTTCAATGACTGAGGTTATAGTTTGTTGGCTCTCAATAAGGTTTCTGATTCATAGTTTTGCATTGTGAATAGATCATCACTTGAACATAAGTAATCATATGACAATATCTATATATGTTGCTGTTATGAGAATAATCATGATGCCTGCATGTCCGTATTTTATTTTTATCGACGCCTCTACCTCTAAACATGGGGACATATTTATTGTTATCGGCTTTCGCTTGAGGACAAGCGAGGTCTAAGCTTGGGGGAGTTGATACGTCCATTTTGCATCATGCTTTTATATCGATATTTATTGCATTATGGGCTATTATTTCACATTATGTCACAATACTTATGGCTATTCTCTCTTATTTTACAAGGTTTACAGAAGGAGGGAGAATGCCGGTAGCTGGAATTCTGGGCTGGAAAAGGAGCAAATATTGGAGACCTATTCTGCACAACTCCAAAAGTCCTGAAACTCCACGGAATACCTTATAATAAATAATGAAAAATCCTCGCCAAAGATGAAGACCAGGGGGCCCACACCCTGTCCATGAGGGTGGGGGGTGCGCCCCCCCCCCAGGGCGCGCCCCCTACCTCGTGGGCCCCCTGGTGGCTCTCCGATGACCATCTTCTGCTATATGAAGTCTTCCGTCGAGAAAAAAACAAGAAGCAACCTTTCGGGACGAAAATCCTCTGCCACAAGGCGGAACCTTGGCGGAACCAGTCTAGGGCTCCGGTAGAGCTGTTCTGCCGGGGAAACTTCTCTCCCGGAGGGGAAATCATCGCCATCATCATCACCAACGCTCCTCTCACCAGGAGAGGGTAATCTCCATCAACATCTTCATCAGCACCAGCTCATCTCAAAACCCTAGTTCATCTCTTGTATCCAATTCCTGTCTCCAAGTCCGTGATTGATGCTAGTAGGTTGCTAGTAGTATTAATTGCTCCTTGTAGTTGATGCTAGTTGGTTTAATTGGTGGAAGATCATATGTTGAGATCCTTTATGCATATTATTACCCCTCTGATTATGAACATGAATATGCTTTGTGAGTAGTTACATTTGTTCCTGAGGACAAGGGATAAGTCTTGCTATTAGTAGTCATGTGAATTTGGTATTCATTCAATATTTTGATGAGATGTATGTTGTCTAGCCTCTAGTGGTGTTATGTGAACGTCGACTACATAACACTTCACCATTATTTGGGCCTAGAGGAAGGCATTGGGAAGTAATAAGTAGATCATGGGTTGCTAGAGTGACAGATGCTTAAACCCTAGTTTATGCGTTGCTTCGTAAGGGGCTGATTTGGATCCATATGTTTCATGCTATGGTTAGGTTTACCTTAATACTTTTGTTGTAGTTGCGGATGCTTGCAATAGAGGTTAATCATAAGTGGGATGCTTGTGCAAGTAAGAATAGCACCCACGCACCGGTCCACCCACAGGTCAAATTATCAAAGTACCAAACATGAATCATATGAACGTGATGAAAACTAGCTTGACGATATTCCCATGTGTCCTCGGGAGCACTTTTCCTTGTATAAGAGTTTGTCCAGGCTTGTCCTTTGCTACAAAAAGGATTGGGCCACCTTGCTGCACTTTATTTACTTTTGTTACTTGTTGCTCGTTACAAATTATCTTATCACAAAACTATCTGTTACCACTTATTTCAGTACTTGCAGAGAATACCTTGCTGAAAACCGCTTATCATTTCCTTCTGCTCCTCGTTGGGTTCGACACTCTTACTTATCGAAAGGACTACGATAGATCCCCTATACTTGTGGGTCATCACTTAACCCCTTTGGTCCGGTTTACTGATCGTATTCGAATCAGAAACCCCCAACCTTCAAATACAAGGTTAAGTTGTATTTATTACCTATTATTTGCCTTTTAGTTCTTTGTTGCCTTAATTTCACAAATAATTAGCATGGTCTTTTTCGCCGGCTGGACTATTTGACAACGAAGCCACCAAGGTGTGATGATCATTAAGTATTCAGAAGTATTGACTTCTCAAAAAGATGGAGTTATCAACTTCATTACCCGGGTTATTTAAACCGGTGGTCTAAGCATCAAAGGTACAAGTATGGCTATTGTTTATACACAATTGCCTGCTGCATTAACCAAAGGGTTAGTTTCAGCCTTGTTCTCTTTTTATATCTGTTTCTGTTTTCTATTATGGTAAACATATTGGCTATAAGCCGGGTGTTTTGACCCTTTCGGTACTAAGCCGCCAAGCCAGTTTTTTCTCTTGTATGTACAGGAGAAGAGCTGAAGTATTACATGGACAACCATAAATATTATGCATATATTGACATCAGGAAACACAGAATCACATACAAGTGTCTTATGCTCGATGGCATAAGCAAAGCACGCAGTGTTTTCACAGTTAAACTATTACAAGGCTTTTATAAGAACATGAAGATGGTTATTGCTCCTCCCTCGCCAGTTCACCGCCTTCTGTAGACTTGAAGCTAGGTTTTGACCAGTCAAAACCATTCACGGCGACAAATTCTGCTTCTTCGTTAATCAGGCCGGCCGGGTCAACTTCCGGGGAAAATGTATTTTCACGAACAGGCGGGATTAAATCTGTCACCTTGTACGAGGGAGTTGCCATCTTCTTATTTTCAACATCAAAACCCGGCTGATACTTGTCGATGTTGGTTTCATCTCCAAGAATAGTCGCCTGAGGTCGCACCTCCCTCAAGCAAGCAACGAAGTCGTCCTGGTCAAACAGTGACCCATCTTCCTTTACCGTGGGGTACCCTCTGGCTACATCAGCCGGGTCTAGGTCAGGCACCCAAGCCTTGGAGCGGCTCAGGGCAGTCAAAGCTCCGGCTCTGGCACAGGAGCGCTTAACCTCTTGGAACCTGGTGGGCAAAATTGACAGCTTCTTTAAAACATCACTGAGCCGGTTGGGTCCTTGATTGGCAGGAGAGATGGCAGCAAGTGCCCGTTGTGCGCCAGTATACAGTTGCTCCACTAAGGTATACACTGCCTTTAGTTTAATCACATGATCTTGGCTCAGATTTTTGCTGCGTGGGCCTGCACATATTTTATAAATAAAGTCAGCTGGCGGCTTATATTCCGGATGAGCAAAAAGTACACAAGATTAAAGACAGACGACTTACCAAAGATGGCGGCCACCATTTGAGACACCCGACCATTTAAACCGTTCAGCTCTGTTGAAACCTCTTCAAGGGCTGCTTCGGCCTTCTCAGGCACGTTATGTCAGAAGCGTTTTTTCCTCCGCCCAAGTTTTCTTCTTGGCAGCGAAGCTGGTCTTTAAATTTTCCATCTCAGAGAGACTTATTTGCAATTTGGAGTTTGCAGACTTGAGTTCTGCTTCCTGACCTGCTAGCCGGGTCTTCGCATCAGCCAATTGCGAGCGCAGTTCAGATAAGGCATTCTGCAAAAAACGTACCCAGATGAGTCAAGATTTCGCTTAAAGTTCAAAAATCAAGATTCAAGTCTCAAGTACTTTACAAAAAACCACTTGACACTTGGGGGCTAATGTATGCCAAAACAATTTCTTATGACTCTAAAGACATACTTTAAGTCCCAAGTACTTTACAAAGTAACAACACTTGGCACTTGGGGGCTAATGTATGCTATTCAGCAAGTTTCTCAAGGTTAAGCCGGATTATGAAGTCCTTTGAATACGGTACAAGACAATTTAAAGTACCGGCTCATTTATGATCAAAATGAACTGGCCCTTGGGGACTACAGGTGAAGCTTTGTTCTATTTTATTGAACTCAAGAAAGGTTTCAAAGGTAAAAGTGTTGGCCTATATTATAAAGTCTACAGATTATTCCGGTTCTCTCATAATCAGAAAACTTGGGGGCTGGCGGAATATAGATAACCCGGAAGAACATACCTCGTATTTCAACTGCAACTGTTTAACCATTTCGATCTCTGAGTTGCGACTGGAGTGCACATGGCTGAGATAGCGGAATAAAATATCGTTGTCATTCAGATGATCATAATGTGCAACATCAAAGCGCACTTTCTGTCTCTCCAATGCCTCTTATTTCGCCGTGTGGCGAGCCAACATGGTTGGATTCCCCGGCTCAACAAAGCGGCTCCTGATGATCAAAATGTCTTGCGCAGACGGTGATGGCGGGTTGGCTGAGCTTGATGGTTCGGTTGCGGAAGGGTTCACGGTGGTGTCATCAAACTACGGCTCAGGAGGATTTGCTTCTGCATTGACAGGCGGGTCTTCTGGAGTTTCAGTTGATGGAGGAGAAGGTGGCCTTGCCGGTTCAGGAGCAAGGACTGGCGGGGCTTCCGCCGGTTTAGTCACCTTGGCCTTCTTAGACTTAGCTTGGCCACTAAGTGAAACATTATAGGACTATCAGTATAAAGAGACAATTTGAAAAACACGGAAGACAAAGGGTTTTTTTCTTACCCAGGGGCAGTGTTGAAGGCCGGAAACTGGGTTTGAGACGAGTCGCCAGAAGAGCGAGATACCTCCTGCAAAGATAAGACAAAGTAAGTAATACAAGGAAGGACATCCATTAACAGAAAGTCGAAGACAAAGAAATAAACCTCATTCTGGCGTTTTTGGGGAGTTTGTTGAAGAACAACAGCCGGTTCGTCTTCGGTCCGGGCTTGACGGCGGCTCTCATGTTGCTGCTTTTTCAAAAGAAAGTGAGGGTCTAGATAAGCCAAAGGGTGTGAAAACCTTACTTTCCGGGTTACGACTCGAAGTTTCTGTCTTGGCAAATGTGCTGAGTCAGAGGAAATAGTTACCTCTTCTTCCACGGCCCGACTGGTCAAGGGAGTCAAGGGCTACCTCAGACTCAGAAGTTTCGTCGAGTTTCATCATGTCTTCAACAGTGCTCCTCTTCTTCTTTTTGGACCTCCGGGTCGTTTTCTTGGCGGTTATGGCAGCGACTCTTGCTTTCTTGGCAGCTTCGTGGTCATATTTCACCTTCCAGAAGTCAGATTTGGCCTGCAAACAGGTAAAAACAAAATGAAAGGTTAGGCAAGTGTTAAATAATACGGCTGAGAAAAATACAAAGGAGAGAGATCAGAGTCTCCTTACTTCCGGCGCCAGTTTAAGCTTGCAGAAAGGGTTTAACCTGATGATACTGCAGTCTTCATACTTTCCGTTCACTAGCAGGGTTGACATTGAAACAATATCTGCTTCCGTTAATTGAACGGGGATGTGACGAAGAGAGTCGTCTGGGCCTCCACCATACTTGTACATCAGTTTTGATCGACGGCTTAGAGGAATAACCCGCCATGAGATCCAGCAGCGGGTTAGGTCAACTCCAGTCAAGCCATTCCCTAATAAGGCGCTTATCCTTTTTATGGATGGGATCAGCTTCCTACGTTCGGCAGCCGTAAGCTTGTCAGGGAGCGCGAATTTGGAGTCAAGACGCTTGGCGCGATAACCCAGCAGTGGCTTCTCATTTGCTGGTGAAATATCTTGACAGTAGAACCAAGTCTGGTTCTAGTCTTTGGGATGACTCGGTAAGACTATGAGGGGGAAGACAACGCCCTACCGACGCTAAATTGAGATGCCTCCAAGCTCCAAGCTAAGGCCGTTGGTGCACTCATTCTGCCGGTTCAGATAGAAATATTCTCTAAACAGCTCCACGGTCGGCTCTTCCTAAAGGTACACCTCACAGAGCACTTGGAAATTGCAGATATTAGATATGGAGTTGGGCCCGATATCTTGAGGGTGGAGTATGAAAAAGTGGAGGACCTCTTTGAAGAACTTTGAGCCGGGCGGTGAAAAGCCACGGTTCATATGGTCAGTAAAAACAATCACTTCGCCGTCTCTTGGATTGGGCCGTTCTTCCTCCGGGTCAGGGGCACGGTAAGACATGATGATTTTCCCTGGCAAAAACCCTATGGAAAAGAACTCCTTCAAACGTTCCTCGGTTATGGTTGAGGGAACCCAGTTGCAGATGGTTGGCGCTTTGGACGGCATGATGTTCAAAAACAAACTGAAAGAAAGGCAACATGCCGGTTCAATTCAATGGTGAAATTAACAGTTAAATGATGATAATACAAGGAAGTAATGGCGGCTTAGTTAAGGGCTAATGTCACATAAGGAAAAGTAAGCCAGCACAGTAAACCGCCATGACTACAGATATGTGAGAAAAGCAAATTCAGCTAAGTGTTGAGACAAACAAGTTTCCTAACTGCTTGGTATTATTCTAGATCAAATGGCTATTCAAAATGGGAAAAATTCTAGACCTAAAAAGTTTAGCGCAGATGAGTCCGTGAGTTCTAATGAGATCTTTGAACCAGAGAAATGTATCTGTGGGCATCAAGAGTAGGCACAAAAACACTACCGCACAAGCATATATATCTTTTTGGATCAAGAAGAGGCTTGCGGTGGAAGAACTACGAAGAACTATGATGAACTATGAAGAACACGAAGACGTCTGGAAACCCTAATGCGGATCTGAGAAGTGAAAAGGAGAACACTTACAACCACGGATCTTATGCGGAGGTCGTCGCCGTTCTCTGGATCAATTCGGGTTGATGCAGCGGCCAAGGTCGACGGAGACGGAGGAGAAGCGTGACGGTGGTGAGGCTCGAGCAGCAGGAGGGTTGCGAGAGGAAGAAGACGGAGAGAGAGAGAGAAGAAAGAGGAAGGCCGAGGCGTGCCTATTTATAAGGAAAAATGTGAACAGACGGGCGCAAAAATCGAGGAAGAGCCGAATAAATGTTATCCAACTACACAGACCCCTCGATTCTCGGAAGACATTAAAAGTGAAGATCCGTTGGGAGATGACATCATAAAAGTTTTTTGCGTTTCCAAGAGATGATGTCATGGCGGGTTACAAAAACTTCTGCAAGGATAAGAAGAAGGATTTATGTCTAAGTGTTGAAGATTGACAAAGAACGAAGTTCAAAGTCAACCTGGGGCCTAATGTTGGGGATATAGCTATCAGTTATGACCCGCCCAAGAGGGGCCGGGTCAGCCCCAATGGCGGGTTACACAAGAAGCCCAGTAAACATTAAGATGATAGTTTATCAAATCTTATAGAAGGCCCAAAGGCCTAGAGGCGGCTTAAGGCCCAATATTACAGACCGCCGTATGTAAGGGAAGACTTGTAAGGAAAGGCATGTAAAGGAAGTCACTGAGTTGGACACGATTATGAGCCGGCCGGGACTCTGTAGGCCACCGGGCGTCAACCCGTGTATATAAGGGGACGACCCGGTGGCGGCTTAGGGCAAGAAACAAGATATCGATAACCAAGCCAGCGAGTTAGCCTCTTGGTGATCGAAACCCCAGCAATACCAAACACAACTAGACGTAGGCTTTTACCTTCATCGTAAGGGGCCGAACTAGTATAAAACCACTCATGTCCTTTGTCCCGATTAACCCCTTTAAGCTTCCTAGTTGCGATGGACCTACGACTAAGTCCTTCCACTAGGACATCTGTCGTGACAATTCCACGACAGTACGCGTAATGTCGGTCTGGGCCGCTTCATTCAACAATACCGCCGAATCAAGAATCAACTAGTGACGGCAAGCAATATGTATATACCCACGTCCACAACTCCTTTGTGTTCTACTCGTGCATATAACATCTACGCATAGACTTGGCTCTGATACCACTCTAGGGGAACGCAGTAATTTCAAAAAAATCTTATGCACATGCAAGATCTATCATGGTGATGCATAGCAACGAGAGGGGAAGAGTGTTGTCCACGTACCCTCGTATACCGTAAGCATAAGCGTTATGACAACGCGGTTGATGTAGCCGTACATCTTCACGACCCGACCAATCCTAGTACCGAAAGTACGACACCTCCGCGATCTGCACACATTCAGCTCGGTGACGTCCCGCGAACTCTAGATTCAGCTGAGTGTCGAGGGGGAGTTTCGTCAGCACAACGTCGTGATGACGGTGATGATGAAGCTACCGAAACCGGGCTTCGCCTAAGCACTACAACGATATGACCGACGTATATTATGGTGGAGGGGGTACCGCACACGGCTAAGGGATCAATGATCAACTTGTGTGTTCCAGGGTACCCCCTACCCCCGTATATAAAGGAGCAAGGGGGAGGCCAGCCGGCCCTTGGGGCGCGCCAAGGAGGGGAGGAGTCCTCCTCCTCGTAGGAGTAGGACTCCCCCTTTCCTAGTCCAACTAGGAGGAGGAAAGAGGAAGGAAGGAGAGGAGAAGGGAGAAGGAAAGGGGGGCGCCGCCCCCGTCCCTAGTCCAATTCGAACTAGAGGGAGAGGGGTGCGCAGCCCTGCCTTGGCCGTCCCTCTCTTTTCTCCACTAAGGCCCATGCGGACCATTAGTTCCCCGAGGCGTTTCGGTAACCCTCCGGTTTTCTCCGAAATCACCCGGAACACTTCCGGTGTTGGAATATAGCCGTCCAATTTGTAAATATTTATGTCTCGACCATTTTGAGACTCCTCGTCATGTCCGTGATCACATCCGCACTCTAAACTATCTTCGGTACATCAAAACACATAAACTCATAATACCGATCGTCATCGAACGTTAAGCATGCAGACCCTACGGGTTCGAGAACTATGTAGACATGACCGAGACACGCGTCTAGTCAATAACCAATAACAGAACCTAGATGGTCATATTGGCTCCCACATATTCTACCAAGATCTTTATTTGTCAAACCGCATAATGATATATGTTGTTCCCTTTGTCATCGTTATGTTACTTGCCCGAGATTCGATCGTCGGTATCTCAATACCGATTTCAATCTCGTTAATGGCAAGTCTCTTTACTTGTTCCGTAATTCCCCGTAACTAACTCATTAGTCACATTGCTTGCAAGGCTTATAGTGATGTGCATTACCGAGAGGGCCCTGAGATACCTCTTCGATACTCGGAGTGACAAATCCCAATCTTGATCTATGCCAACTCAATAAACTGACGGAAATATACCCTAGAGGCAATAATAAAGTTCTTATTTATATTTCCTTATATCATGATAAATGTTTATTATTCATGCTAGAATTGTATTAACCGGAAACTTAGTACATGTGTGAATACATAGACAAATAGAGTGTCACTAGTATGCCTCTACTTGACTAGCTCGTTGAATCAATGATGGTTATGTTTCCTGACCATAGACATGAGTTGTCATTTGATTAATGGGATCATATCATTAGAGAATGATGTGATTGACTTGATCCATCTGTTAGCTTACCACGATGATCGTTTAGTTTGTTGCTATTGCTTTCTCCATAACTTATACATGTTCCTATGACTATGAGATCATGCAACTCCCAAATACCGGAGGAACACTTAGTGTGCTACCAAACGTCACAACATAACTGGGTGACTATAAAGATGCTCTACAGGTGTCTCCGATGGTGTTTGTTGAGTTGGCATAGATCGAGATTAGGATTTTTCACTCCGAGTATTGGAGAGGTATCTCTGGGCCCTCTTAGTAATGCACATCACTATAAGCCTTGCAAGCAATGTGACTAATGAGTTAGTCGCGGGATGATGCATTACGAAACGAGTAAAGAGACTTGCCGGTAAAGAGATTGAACTAGGTATTGACATACCGACGATCAAATCTCGGGCAAGTAACGTACCGATGACAAAGGGAACAACGTATGTTGTCGTGCGGTTTGACGGATGAAGATCTTCGTAGAATATGTAGGAACCAATATGAGCATCCAGGTTCCGCTGTTGGTTATTGACCGGAGATGAGTCTCGGTCATGTCTACATAGTTCTCGAACCCGTAGGGTCCGCACGCTTAACGTTTGGTGACGATCAATATTATGAGTGACGGTGTCCCGGACTTGCGGGTACTCTCCACGTCGTCTCCCGATCTGTTAGATTTGGTCGGGGACCCCCATGGCCATATACTCATGGGCCAGTTTGGACAGCTGCCACATACATGGAAGATTCCACAAGACTTGGTGATCAAGACAAGGACTCCTCCCCACCGGCGTATTCGGCTAGGACTCTTGTTATCCTAGGCCTCTAGTGCATTATGTAAACAGAGGCTAGGCTAGTCGATAGATATATACAACAACCATAATCATAGGCTAACTTCGAGGGTTTAGCCTCTACGATCTCGTGGTATATCAACTCTTGTAATACTCATATTATCAATATCAATCAAGCAGGACGTAGGGTATCATCTTCATCAAGAGGGCCCGAACCTGGGTAAAAGATCGTGTACCCTGCCTCCTGTTACCATCGATCCTAGATGCATAGTTCGGGACCCCCTACCCGAGATCCGTTGGTTTTGACACTGACATTGGTGCTTTCATTGAGAGTTCCGCTGTGTGATCGGCAAAAGGATCGATGGCTCGTCTGCAGGTCAACTGCGATGCCGACATCTTCGTCGCCGGCTCGACTAGTCACATTGGCTCGACCGAGGACCGTGTTCCATCTTCGATCGTCATGTTCGGACGATGGCATTCATCAACTTCAACTCCGATCTCTATCAAGATCATGGAGAAATCATCCTTGGAGCTCGGGGCTCAACGTCAACATTGCCCTCGGACGACCGTACTGTTTTTCCGAACAGCGAACTTGTATCTGCTGCCACCACCTCTTAGAGCATCGCTTTGACGATCCCTTTGGTGGAATTGTGCGGAATTGAGTCTACAACAACCCTGGAAAATTTCGTCGAGTTCCGATGGAGGAATCTCCGTCAATCTATGATATACCAGAGCCCTGTCAAATCTGGACGGGAATCTGGACGAGTTTAGGGCGTGGTCTCCAGAGCCCAGCTCGGATAACCTTTGGACGATCCAACCGTTCATCTACTGCGAAAATCCCATATCTACCACCCCTCCAAATTTCAGCTCGATCCAACGGTTCAAACTCCGGGAAACTTCCGATGAGTGGACCAATTTTCGGATCTGTTTTCTGCGCGAATACAGATCCGACCCGAATTCATGTTTCTTTATGAAGGTGATATTGGACAACCTTTTTTAAGGAATTTTCTTCTATGGTATTGTGCGTTGTTTTTAAACACGTACCCATAAAATTTTAAGCCTCCTTCGAGGTAATCTTCACCATCACGCTGGTGTCAAACTAGTCCGGCGGTATTGCTCCACGGCTGCCGACCTGCGCTAGACACGTCTCCGCTTTATTGAGCCGAGCTCAATTCCTTCGATCATCATCTCGGCAAGCCGAACAAGAGTTCGGCATAGCGAAGGATAAATCATCACCAACATCACCATCCCATGGATTACACGGAGCGGGAACACATGCATCGCCACATGGTCATTTTATCAAACCGGCATTGTCCGCGTCACAAGTTACGACCTGCGTCGGCATGGCCGCACTGTTGCTTCTTTAAGCCGATGTTCATCATGCCGAACTGCTTCAACACCTCGGCTGACACGGCAGCTGCAACCTCTCCTTATCGACCTGCTCCGTCTCCTGGGCTAGACCATCTCTTCATCAACTTACTTCGGAGACTTCGGCGTCATCAGCCGACCAGCTTCATCACATTAGCTGGACCACGAGCTTTTCCTCGGTGAGCCAACCTTTGCTAGCATCGCCAGGCCATCGCTTTATCACCCATCAGGCAATGGGTGTGTGGATCGATTCCCGATTTTGGGAGTCGCTTTTCTTCGGAATGCTACAACAAATAAACCAGGTGCTATTAATCCTAACAATTTTTGCTTGTTGGGTTTATTTTTTCTTAAGAAATTATTACTCTGGTTTTTTCCATCATCTGTACTCAGGTCTATCAAATGGCGGCCACATTAAAAACGGTCATGTGGCGGTTCGGTTAGTTGCCGTACATAGTTCGGCGAACGCCGCATCCGGAGCCCGGACCGCCCTGCAAATTCAGGCTATGTCACCTTCCCTGCGTCACGCTGGCACCCTGCATCGACATTGGCTTCAGCACATGGCCACATTTCTTTAAATAAATTATGTTTGCGTAAAACAATTATGCAAGGATTATATATATATATATTATTATTTCCTGGACCGCATTGTTTTATGTGTGCAGGTAATCAATTTTGACTGCGTTAGGTGGTCACTACTCCGGAGTGCCGAACTCCTTGCCCGAACACCTCAGGACCGGGGGCTGGGACCTCGGCCATGCCGAGGACT
Source organism: Triticum urartu (assembly GCF_003073215.2). Lineage (NCBI taxonomy): Eukaryota > Viridiplantae > Streptophyta > Magnoliopsida > Poales > Poaceae > Triticum > Triticum urartu. The sequence continues at coordinate 120,074,597 of NC_053024.1, forward strand.
GCGAACCTTGTCGGATCTGTCACAGATCAATGGGCGTCTTCGTCCCACCACAAGCCCGAATCGCATCATCAACACCGAGCACATTAACCGGCTGATTTGTGTTCATGCTCAAAAACTTTTAGTTTTAAATTTTGTTCGGTTCAACCAAGCATTATACTTTTCGGCACAAAGTTGTTTGGGAAAAAGTTCCTTGTCATAACTTTGTTTGTGACTCGCGTACTCAAATACCCCGTTTATTTGGGGGCTCCCTTGATGGAGCTTTTCCTCTTGCATATGATTATACTTGTACGACTTCATTCTTTGTTTGTGTATTACGCCACAATATGCACCATATTGACTTAAGCAATTTGCAAGCTGGGTTGCCTGGCTCCTGTGCTTACCCCTACATTCCCGATTGTTCCGCTAGGGAGTAAAGGGAGCACCTCTGCGATTGTCACGACCGGTTCCTCCAAGCTCTGACCTCAGACTGGGTGAAGCCGAAAGCTAGCGCTCTTATTGTTTTCAATCATCGTCGGCACACAACGGAACTCATGAGTACAAAAAATCTATTGCACTAGTCTCATAGTAACAATGAGCATCGAAGAAAGGTATCGGTGGGGGTACTATTTTCTTCGAAGATGCTTCTTACACTTCGTCAGTAATATAGCATAAGTTCCCTGAGCACGCTTTGTCTGTTACAGCCTTATGGCCTGATTGCCTGGTCATCGGAAACACCGTCGATACTCTCGACAGGCGGAGTACATGACACTTTTTGGCCCTTGGCCGAAGAGGGAGAAGCCGACGGTCGGTTAAGACGCGTTTAAAGTTCGGGTGAACACAAATATGATATAAGTACTTTGGTACATACAATCATTATACATAAAATTCTTTTACCCAAGTCACTTGGGGGCTCTTAAAATTTATATGAGCTATTTTATAGTAAATGTGTTTTCTTCTTGGTCATTGCAAAGTCTTTTTCTATCGCTCCTTTTTCGACGTGTGTGTGGTCAATAGCCAGGTAACCCATTTTCTCTCTAGTGACCGCTCGAGTTTTGTTCGCTAAACTAGTCTAACGAGAAGCACTCCGCCTTCGGGATAGGAGGCTGTAGCTGTAGGCTGACCCGCTTGAAGTCTTGAGATCGGATGTGTAATATTAATGCACGACAGAAGCACAATTTTTCCCCAATTTTCGGATTGGCACCGAACACTTGATCTTGTTCGGACATCAAGTTTTTACTGACGTTTTTTGGTTTTCCAAGCTTTTTTGCACTTTTAAACTATTTGTGTGTTTCCAGCACAAGTCTCACAGTGCAATGCTGGACACCTTTATAGATTCGCAAAAACACTCTCGGATCTCACTATATATGGATTGGTTTCGAATTGTGTCTTCGGTCAATAGTTGGGTTGCCCGGCTCCTGCGCTAGCCTCCTACATTCTGCTTTGTTCGGCTAGGTGTGCAAAGGGAGAACCACTGCGATTGTGCTTCCAGCTCACATGGTTAAGAACCTCAGTGGAGAAAGCCGAAAACTGACTATCACAATAAGCGTAAACTGGTCAGCAATCCGATGACGATGTTAAATGACGGGCCATTCATAACAATGGCCGAAGTGTTTACGGCTTGACCTCGACTGTCGCCGAACACTACCGGGGGCTATTAACTGGCCTCCCAAACTAAATCCTCGATATTTTGCTCTTACATTAGAGCTGAGGTTTCATGATCATGCTTAGCATGACAACCCAAAGAAAGGAACCGATAGCGGGACTATTTTCTTTGGAAGACATTTCTTATGTTAAACAGTAATATAACATATCTCTCTGCGTACTTGTGTTTATAAAACTGTATGGCCAGATTGCCTTATTTGTCGTAAATCTTTGCCCTCATAAAGGCTTTATAAAGTAGGACAAACACTCCTCGGCTACTAGCCGAGGAGGTGGAAGCCGATGGTCGGTGAACAAAGTTTTGTACAATGCGGATCCGAGCATTATTGACATAAAGTACTTGGATACATAGAGTCATTACACATAATTTGTGATTTTACTACGGATATTGATCCTTAATTCGGCCACCCGTGCCCGCATTAAGGCTCGGGGCTACTGGGCTTCGGGCTTATTATTTACAAATATTAAAGGGCCACATCGATCCCCTGATCTAGTGTTGCCACCTGACCAATGTCTCGGGGGCTACTGCATTGCCTATTCAATACAGAAAATTTCAGGTGCAATACAGTTTCTGAGGAGATTTTGATCCTCAGGTTGGTCGGCCGCACCCAACCTGAGTCTCGAGGACTGAGCACGCCACTTTTTGTGTCCCGAAGTATTCTGCCGAGCTAGGACTTGATCCTCGGGCCGATTTTGCAAATCAACCTGAGTCTCAGCGGCTACTGGGATCAGCGGTCATACGTCATCCTTCAGGTGCATCTCGGGTTTTAGACCGATACACACCTTGAGGGCTACTGGCTATATATCTCGGCAGAGAATAAATTGCACCAATAAAAAATATTGACAAAAAAATCGGCCCACAGTTGGGGTGGTGCACCACCTCGGAAGCAGTCCGGCATAAAGCTCGGGCGCTAGTGGCTGGCTCCATAGAGGGCATTTCCAGCATTAAGCGCGGCTAAACTCCTTCAACTTTTTTGGACCAAGATGATCTATGACATCTTGGATATAGTCTGGCGTTGGAGCTTGGAAACAGTCCGGCGTTGGAGCTCGGAAGCAGTCCGGCATTGGTGCTCAGCTGCAAAAGATACCTCGAATTTGGTCCAGCATTGGAGCTCGGGCGCGAGAGGACACTGCCTCTCAGGAACAACTTCAAGCCCGAGGTGTGGAATAAAAATAACAAGGCATTGATAAAGGCTGGAAACTTAAAGGGGCTCTTCAGATACCCGACGTGTAAACTCGTCGAATACCTTTCGGCGATCCTCAAGATCGAAGATGAGAAGATTTGTTGAAACCAGTTTCAAGACCGACCACCGAAGATGAAGAACAGTTCGGAAGAATCGAGGAGCGTCCCTAACTTGAAGACCGGTTCAGGGGGCTACTGACGGTGTCCTGGACTAGGGGGTACTCACCATGTCGTCTCCCGATCTGTTAGATTGGGCCGAGGACCCCCATGGCCGTATACTCATGGACCAGTTCGGACAGCTGCCGCATACATGGAAGATTCCACAAGACTTGGTGATCAAGACAAGGACTCCTCCCAACCGGCGTATTCGGCTAGGACTCTTGTTATCCTAGGCCTCTGGTGCATTATATAAATCGAGGCCAGGCAAGTCGATAGATATATACAACAACAATAATCATAGGCTAGCTTCGAGGGTTTAGCCTCTACGATCTCGTGGTAGATCAACTCTTGTAATACTCATATCATCAATATCAAGCAAGCAGGATGTAGGGTATTACCTCCATCAAGAGGGCCCGAACCTGGGTAAAACGTCGTGTCCCCTGCCTCCTATTACCATCGATCCTAGATGCATAGTTCGGGACCCCCTACCCAAGATCCGCCGGTTTTGACACCGACAATGAGTTTATGTGTTTTGATGTACTGAAGGTAGTTCGGAGTCCCTGATATGATCGCGGACATGACGAGGAGTCTCAAAATGGTCGAGACATAAAGATCGATATATTGGAAGCCTATGTTTGGACATCGGAATGGTTCCGGATGAGTTCGGGCATTTTTCGGAGTACTGGGAGGTTACCGGAACCCCCCAAGGAGTATATCGGCCTTATTGGGCCATAGTGGAATAGAGGAGAGGAAGGGAAAAGGTGGGAGGTGCGGCCCCGAGGCCAATCTGAATTGGGTGGGGCCGGCCCCCTCTTTCCTTCCCCTCTCCTCCCTTTCCTTCTCTCCTACTCCTACTACTTGGAAGGGGGGAATCCTACTCCCGGTGGGAGTAGGACTCCCCTAGGGCTCACCATAGAGGCCCGGCCCTCCCCCTCCTCCACCCCTTTATATACGGGGAGGGGGCACCCCATAAACACACAAGTTGATCATTGGTCCCTTAGCCGTGTGCGGTGCCCCCCTCCACCATAATCCACCTCGGTCATATCGTCGTAGTGCTTAGGCGAAGCCCTACGCTGGTAGCTTCATCATCACCATCATCACGCCGTCGTGATGACGAAGCTCTCCCTCGACACTCAGCTGGATCGAGAGTTCATGGGACCTCACCGACCCGAACGTGTGCAGATCACGGAGCTGCCGTACTTTTGGTACTCGGATCGGTCGGATCGTGAAGACGTACGACTACATCAACCGCGTTGTCATAATGCTTCCGCGTATGGTCTACGAGGGTACGTGGACAACACTCTTCCCCTCTCGTTGCTATGCATCACTGTCGGTATCAAAACCGGCGGATCTCAGGTAGGGGGTCCCGAACTGTGCGCCTAGGTCGGATGGTAACAGGAGGCAGGGGACACGATGTTTTACCCAGGTTCGGGCCCTCTTGATGGAGGTAAAACCCTACGTCCTACTTGATTAATATTGATGATATGGGTAGTACAAGAGTAGATCTACCATGAGATCAGAGAGGCTAAACCCTAGAAGCTAGCCTATGGTATGATTGTTGTTCGTCACGACGTTGTAAAACGACGGCCAGTGAATTGTAATACGACTCACTATAGGGCGAATTCGAGCTCGGTACCCGGGGATCCTCTAGAGTCGACCTGCAGGCATGCAAGCTTGCCTTCCACGCCAAGGAAAATCCCTTCCGGACACGGGACGAAGTCTTCAATCTTGTATCTTCATAGTCCAGGAGTCCGGCCGAAGGTATAGTCCGGCCATCCGGACACCCCCTAACCCAGGACTCCCTCAATCACCATGATAGATCTTGCGTGTGTGTAGGAATTTTTTTGAAATTACTGCATTACCCTACAGTGGTATCCGAGCCAGGTCTATGCGTAGATGTTATATGCATGAGTAGAACACAAAGGAGTTGTGGGCGTGCGTATATACATATTTCTTGCCGTCACTAGTTGATTCTTGATTCAGCGGTATTGTTGGATGAAGCGGCCCAAACCGACATTACGCGTACGCCTACGCAAGACTGGTTCTACCGGCGTGCTTCGCACACAGGTGACTAGTGGGTGTCAGTTTCTCCAACTTTAGTTGAATCAGATTCAATGAATAAGGTTCTTTCTGAAGATCAAAAAGCAATCACTATACCGTGCTGTGGTTTTTGATGCATAGGTAAGAACGGTTTTTGCTCAGCCCTTAGCAGCCACGTAAAACTTGCAACAACAAAGTAGATGACGTCTAACTTGTTTTTGCAGGGCATGTTGTGATGTGATATGGTCAAGACATGATGCTAAATTTATTGTATGAGATGATCATGTTTTGTAACAGAGTTATCGGCAACTGGCAGGAGCCATATGGTTGTCGCTTTATTGTATGAAATGCAATCGCCATGTAATTGCTTTACTTTATCACTAAGTGGTAGCGATAGTCGTAGAAGCAATAGTTGGCCAGACGACAATGATGCTTCAATGGAGATCAAGGTGTCAAGCCGGTGACGATGGTGATCATGACGGTGCTTTGGAGATGGAGATCAAAGGCACAAGATGATGATGGTCATATCATATCACTTATATTGATTGCATGTGATGTTTATCCTTTATGCATCTTATTTTGCTTAGTTCGGTGGTAGCATTATAAGATGATCTCTCACTAAATTTCAAGGTATAAGTGTTCTCCCTGAGTATGCACAGTTGCTACAGTTTGTCGTGCTGAGACACTAGGTGATGATCGGGTGTGATAAGCTCTACGTTCACATACAACGGGTGCAAGCCAGTTTTGCACATGCAGAATACTCGGGAAAATTAAACTTGACGAGCCTAGCATATGCAGATATGGCCTCGGAACACTAAGACCGAAAGGTCGAGCGTGAATCATATAGTAGATATGATCAACATAGTGATGTTCACCATTGAAAACTACTGCATCTCACGTGATGATCGGACATGGTTTAGTTGATATGGATCACGTGATCACTTAGATGATTAGAGGGATGTCTATCTAAGTGGGAGTTCTTAAGTAATTTGATTAATTGAACTTTAATTTATCATGAACTTAGTACCTGATTGTATTTTGCATGTCTATGTTGTTGTAGATAGATGGCCCGTGCTGTTGTTCCATTGAATTTTAACGCGTTCCTAGAGAAAGCTAATTTGAAAGATGATGGTAGCAACTACACGGACTGGGTCCGTAACTTGAGGATTATCCTCATTGCTGCACAGAAGAATTACGTCCTGGAAGCACCGCTAGGTGACAAACCCGCTGCAGGAGCAACGCCAGATGTTGTGAACACCTGGCAAAGCAAAGCTGATGACTACTTGATAGTTCAGTGTGCCATGCTATACGACTTAGAACCGGGACTTCAACAACGTTTTGAACGTCATGGAGCATATGAGATGTTCCAGGAGTTGAAGTTAATATTTCAAGAAAATGCCCGGATTGAGAGATATGAAGTCTCCTATAAGTTCTACAGTTGCAAAATGGAGGAGAATAGTTCTGTTAGTGAACATACACTCAGAATGTTTGGGTACCACAACCACTTGACTCAGCTGGGAGTTAATCTTCCTGATGATAGTGTCATTGACAGAGTTCTTCAATCACTGCCACCAAGCTACAAGAGCTTCGTGATGAACTATAATATGCAAGGGATGGATAAGACTATTCCCGAGCTCTTCGCAATGCTAAAGGCTGCAGAGGTAGAAATCAAGAAGGAGCATCAAGTGTTGACGGTCAACAAGACCACTAGTTTCAAGAAAAAAGGGTAAAGGGAAGAAGGGGAACATCAAGAAGAACAACAATACAATTGCTGCTCAAGAGATCAAACCCAAGTCTGGACCTAAGCCTGAAACTGAGTTCTTCTACTGCAAAGGGAATGGTCACTGGAAGCAGAACCGCCCCAAGTATTTGGCGGAGAAGAAGGATGGCAAAGTGAAAGGTATATTTGATATACATGTTATTGATGTGTACCTTACTAATGCTCGCAGTAGCGCCTGGGTATTTGATATTGGTTCTGTTGCTAATATTTGCAACTTGAAACAAGGGCTACGGATTAAGCGAAGATTGGCTAAGGACGTGGTGACGATGTGCGTGGGAAATGCTTCCAAAGTCGATGTGATCGCCGTCGGCACGCTACCTCTACATCTACCTTCAGGATTAGTTTTAGAACTAAATAATTGTTATTTGGTGCCAGCGTTGAGCATGAGCACTATATCTGGATCTTGTTTGATGCGAGACGGTTATTCATTTAAATCAGAGAATAATGGTTGTTCTCTTTATATGAGTAATATCTTTTATGGTCATGCACCCTTGATGAGTGGTCTATTTTTACTAAATCTTGATAGTAGTGATACACATGTTCATATTATTGAAGCCAAAAGATGCAAAGTTGATAATGATAGTGCAACTTACTTGTGGCACTACCGTTTGGGTCGTATTGGTGTAAAGCGTGTGAAGAAACACCATTCTGATGGACTTCTGGAATCACTTGATTATGAATCACTTGGTACTTGCGAACCATGCCTCATGGACAAGAAGACTAAAACTCCATTCTCCAGAATAATGGAGCGAGCAACAGAGTTATTGGAAATCATGCATACAGATGTATGTGTCCATTGAACATTGAGGCTCGTGCCGGATATCGTTATTTTCTCACCTTCATAGATGATTTGAGCAGATATGGGTATATCTACCTAATGAAACATAAGTCTGGAACATTTGAAAAGTTCAAAGAATTTCAGTTTGAAGTGGAAAATCATCTAACAAAGAAAATAGAGTTTCTACGATCTGATCGTGGAGGAGAATATTTGAGTTATGAGTTTGGTCTTCATTTGAAACAATGCGGAATAGTTCCGCAACTCATGCCACCCGGAACACCACAGCGTAATGGTGTGTCCGAACGTCGTAATCATACTTTACTTGATATGGTGCGATCTATGATGTCTCTTACTGATTTACCACTATTATTTTGAGGTTATGCTTTAGAGACGACTGCATTCATGTTAAATAGGGCACCATCTAAATCCGTTGAGATGACACCTTATGAACTGTGGTTTGGCAAGAAAGCCAAGTTGTCGTTTCTTAAAGTTTGGGCCTGTGATGCTTATGTAAAAAAGCTTCAACCTGATAAGCTCGAACCCAAATCAGAGAAATGTGTCTTCATAGGATACCCAAAAGTGCTATTGGGTACACCTTCTATCACATATCCGAAGGCAAGATATTTGTTGCTAAGAATGGATCCTTTCTAGAGAAGGAGTTTCTCTCAAAAGAAGTGAGTGGGAGGTAAGTAGAGCTTGATGAGGTAGTTGTACCTTTTCCCTTATTGGAAAGTAGTTCATCACTGAAATCAGTTCCAGTGATTCCTACACCAGTAAGTGAGGAAGCTAATGATGATGATCATGAAGCTTCTGATCAAGTTACTACCAAACATCGTAGGTCAACCAGAGTAAGATCCACACCAGAGTGGTACGGTAATCCTGTTCTGGAGGTCATGTTACTTGACCATGACGAACCTACGAACTATGAGGAAGGGATGATGAGCCCAGATTCCGCAAAATGGCTTGAGGCCATGAAATCTGAGATGGGATCCATGTATGAGAACAAAGCGTGTACTTTGGTTGAATTGCCCAATGATCGACAGGCCATAGAGAATAAATGGATTTTCAAGAAGAAGATTGACGCGGACGGTAATGTTGTTGTCTACAAAGCTCGACTTGTTGCAAAAGGTTTTCGACAAGTTCAAGGAGTTGACTACGATGAGACCTTCTCACCCATAGCGATGTTTAAGTCCGTCCGAATCATGTTAGCAATTGCCGCATTTTATGATTATGAAATTTGGCAAATGGATGTCAAAACTGCATTCCTTAATGGATATCTTAAAGTAGAGTTGTATGTGATGCAACCAAAAGGTTTTGTCGATCCAAAAGGTGCTAACAAAGTGTGAAAGCTCCAGCGATCCATTTATAGACTGGTGCAAGCCTCTTGGAGTTGGAATATAAGCTTTGGTAGTGTGATCAAAGCATATGGTTTTATACAGACTTTTGGAGAAGCCTGTATTTACAAGAAAGTGAGTGGGAGCTCTGTAGCATTTCTGATATTATATGTAGATGACATATTGTTGACCGAAAATGATACTGAATTTCTGAATAGCATAAAAGGATACTTTAATAAGAATTTTTCAATGAAAGACCTCGGTGAAGCTGCTTATATATTGGGCATCAAGATCTATAGAGATAGATCAAGACGCTTAATTGGACTTTCACAAAGCACATACCTTGATAAAGTTTTGAAGAAGTTCAAAATGGATCAAGCAAAGAAAGGGTTCTTGCCTGTGTTACAATGTGTGAAGTTGTGTCAGACTCAATGCCCGACCACTGTAGAATATAGAGAGAAAATGAAAGTCATTCCCTATGCTTCATCCATAGGTTCTATCATGTATGCAATGCTGTGTACCAGACATGATGTGTGCCTTGCTATTAGTTTAGTTGGGAGGTACCAAAGTAATCCAGGAGTGGATCACTGGACATCGGTCAAGAACATCCTAAAATACCTGAAAAGGACTAAGGATATGTTTCTCGTTTCTGGAGGTGACAAAGAGCTTGTCGTAAACGGTTACGTCGATGCAAGTTTTGACACTGATCCGGATGACTCCAAGTCACAAACCGGATACGTATTTTTATTAAATGGTGGAGCTGTCAATTGGTGAAGTTCCAAGCAGAGCATCATGGCGGGATCTACATGTGAAGAGGAGTACATAGCTGCTTCAGAATAAGCAAATGAAGGAGTCTGGATGAAGGAGTTCATATCTGATCTAGGTGTCATACCTAGTGCATCGGGTCCAATGAAAATATTTTGTGACAATACTGGTGCAATTACCGGTTATGTGAACTTGTTCCTTGCATCCACCATCCTAAAAGAGTAGAAAATATGAGAGGTTTGAATGAGAAGAGAGTGAGTAGTGGTCTAGGTTTTTAGCTTAGTGGCCGTGTCCTACAGTCAGCGTGTGCTCTGATACCATCTTGTAGCGACCAGACCCCAAACGGTCCAATCTCTATGCTCAAGTGTCATCCCTGGATCAGTAATGCTGACACCACACAGTACTTGAAGGATTTATAACAGAGTAGCAATCACACACTTATTACATCGAGTGTCTCAAAAGAGAACTTATTACAATAAAAATGGCTTAAGGCCATCTAATAACGATAACAGCGGAAGGCTTGGAAGATAAGTGAGTCCATCAACTCCAACGGCATCACTGGGTATAGAACCGCGACCTAAAGGCACCTTAAACCTCGTCTGAAAACTCTGCAACATGAACGTTGCAGCCCGAAATGGGTCAGCACATGGAATATGCTGGCAATGTAACACATAGAGAGTAATGAAAGATATAGGCTATACTATATGCATATTTGGCTGGTGGAAAGCTCTATGGTTACAGTTTTGTGAAAAGCCAAATTTTCCCTACTGCAAAGGAATAAATTTTATTTAACTATCATGGTAGTTGTTAAACATTGAGAATGGTTGACAGCATTCTCAATCCCAATTAAGCATCATCATTAAACAAAACCCAACACAATTAATTAGAGTAACATGATGAGATTCACATGATAATCCAAGTACTAGATACTCAAGATGTCCATAACCGGGGACATGGCTATCCATGATTAGTTTATACACTCTGCAGAGGTTTGCGCACTTTTCCCCACAAGACTCGATCTCCTCCGCTTGTTTTCTCGCACTACAAGGTGTTTGAGAAACGGATGACCGAGACATAGTCTTTCAGAAGCGCTAGCACCTTACAATCGGGTAGACCGTTACACCTACTTTCCCCTACATCTGCTAGTCTACCACTGTAAGAGTTCGCACAACTTAATCAACTATGCTAGAGCCCATAGTAGCTTGTGGCTGCACACGGAAGTTTCTAGTATGAATAATCTCATGATCCCTTTGAGCCTGGGTGGCGGTCCAAAAGAAAAATAGGCAATCACTAGAATACCCAGGTGCCTCAATCCACCCAGATGTGTATTTAAGTTGCCACCTTAGATAAACCAGTAATTAACAATCTCACATCTGTCATGGATTTCACTCACCCAATCCACGTCTACTAGCATAGCATGGCATAATAAGCAAACGTAGAAGTAACTCCCAAAGGTTTGATAATAAACAGGTAATAGGTACTACCTCATCTACTTCCCGAACCCACAATTTTATTAGATCCTAATCATGCAATGGTGTGAGGATTGATCTAATGCAATAAGACTGGGTTAATAGGAAGTATGATCAAAGTGTTACTTGCCTTGCTGATGATCCGCAAAACCTAGCGATTTGAAGTAGCAAGCGGCGCACTCCGGGTACTCTATCGCAAATAAACAAGCATACAATAAGTACTCAACTAATGCACAGGTAAAACTCGAATGAGAGATCTAACCAGAAATTTCAACTTAAGAACTCCGGTTGGCAAAAGGATTCAAATCGAACGAAGCAACGAAAGAAAAACGGCAGAAGAAACAGGCTTCATTTACTATTCTGGATCTAGGGAAATTTTTACAATGGCAAAAACTTGTTTGAGTTGGTTAAATGCAAAGAGGGTTTCAAGACGAAACTCCAGGCGCTTGAATCGCCTGATTCCGATAAACGAGCGAAAAGTTATACTAAAACAAAAATCGGATCAGAAATCGCGATCAGAAAAATCGCGGATTTAATCCGAGAAAAAGAAAAACGACGAACAGATTAACGAACAAACGTTCGTTATCTGGATCTAAATGATGAACGCGTCCATTAAAACGAACGAACGAGCGAACGCTTGCTAATTAAATAAACCAGAAAAACCGATCTATTTAAAAAAATGAAACTAAAAAAACCGAATGAAAAACCGACGGAAAAACCGAACGGTTTTTCGAGAAAAACCGGCGGCGGCGAGGTCTACCTCTGGCGAGCGGCGGGACGGCGGCGCGGGGCGGCGCGGCGCGATGCGGCGGCGGCGGCGATGACGGCAAAGGCGGCGGGCGGCGGGCTAGGGTTTGGGGGTCTCGGCTGGGCCTCCCCCGGCTTATAAAGCCTGCCGGGCCAAGTGTCCGGGTCGGACACGGCCCGTTAGGTCGGTTGCGTTTTTTTAAATAGTTACGCTCAGAAAAACAAACAAAAGGAATACTAAACGGACTCCAAAAATCCCGAAATAAATTTTCCCCGGCTTCTAAAATAAAGCCGCACAGGATGAACATTTATTTGGGGCCTAAATGCAATTGTGAAAACGCACATTTTTCCTAAATTCAAATAAAATAGCAAATAAAACCAAAAAAAATCTTATTTGATTTTATTATTAAATCCCCAATATTTCATTATTTTGGGAAAGTCATTTTATTCCCTCTCTCATATTTTGATAATAGAAATAATTGAAGATAAAACAAATAAAATCAAATGATCCTATTTTCAAAATTTGAGAAAACTCAAATATGAAAATAACGAAATCCCCAACTCTCTCCGAGGGTCCTTGAGTTGCGTAGAATTTTCTAGGATCAGCCAAAATGCAATAAAATATGATATGCAATGATGATCTAGTGTATAACATTCCAAATTGAAAATTTGGGATGTTACAGATAAATGTTTATTATTCATGCTAGAATTGTATTAACCGGAAACTTAGTACATGTGTGAATACATAGACAAACGGAGTGTCACTAGTATGCCTCTACTTGACTAGCTTGTTGAATCAATGATGGTAATGTTTCCTGACCATAGACATGAGTTGTCATTTGATTAATGGGATCACATAATTAGATAATGATGTGATTGACTTGACCCATCTGTTAGCTTAGCACGATGATCGTTTAGTTTGTTGCTATTACTTTCTCCATAACTTATACATGTTCCTATGACTATGAGATCACACAACTCCCGAATACCGGAGGAACACTTAGTGTGCTATCAAACGTGACAACGTAACTAGGTGACTATAAAGATGCTCTACAGGTGTCTCTGATGGTGTTTGTTGAGTTGGCATAGATCGAGATTAGGATTTGTCACTCCGAGTATCGAAGAGGTATCTTTGGGCCCTCTCGGTAATGCACATCACTATAAGCCTTGCAAGCAATGTGACAAATGAGTTAGTTGTGGGATGATGCATTACAGAATGAGTAAAGAGACTTGCCGGTAACGAGATTGAACTAGGTATTGAGATACCGACGATTGAATCTCGGGCAAGTAACGTACCGATGACAAAGGGAACAACGTATGTTATTGTGCGGTTTGCCCGATGAAGATCTTCATAGAATATGTAGGAACCAATATGAGCATCTAGGTTCCACTATTGGTTATTGACCGGAGATGAGTCTCGGTCATGTCTACATAGTTCTCGAACCCGTAGGGTCCGCATGCTTAACATTCGGCGACGATCAGTATTATGAGTTTATGTATTTTGATGTACTGAAGGTAATTTGGTGTCCCGAATATGATCATGGACATGACGAGGAGTCTCGAAATGGTCGAGACATAAAGATTGATATATTGGAAGCCTATGTTTGGACATTGGAATGGTTCTGGATGAGCCCGGGCATTCTCCGGAGTACCGGGAGGTTATCGAAACCCCCCGAGGAGTATATGGGTCTTATTGGGCCTTAGTGGAAGAGAGGAGAGGAAGGGAAAAGGTGGGAGGCGCGCCCCCTAGCCCAATCCGAATTGGGTGGGGGCCGCCCCCCTTTCCTTCCCCTTCTCCTCCCCTTCCTTCTCTCCTACTCCTACTACTTGGAAGGGGGGAATCCTACTCCCAGTGGGAGTAGGACTCCCCTAGGGCACGCCATAGAGGGCCGGCCCTCCCCCCTCCTCCACCCCTTTATATACGGGGGAGGGGGCACCCCATAGACACACAAGTTGATCATTGATCCCTTAGCCGGGTGCGGTGCCCCCCTCCACCATAATCCACCTCGATTATATCGTCGTAGTGCTTAGGCAAAGCCCTGCGCCGGTAGCTTCATCATCACCGTCATCACGCCGTCGTGCTGATGAAGCTGTCCCTCGACACTCAGCTAGATTGATATTTCATGGGACGTCATCGAGCCAAATGTGTGTAGATCGCGGAGGTGCCGTACTTTCGGTACTACGATCGGTCGGATCATGAAGACGTACGACTACATGAACCGCGTTGTCATAACGCTTCTGCTTACGGTCTACGAGGGTACGTGGACAACACTCTTCCCCTCTCGTTGCTATGAATCACCATGATAGATCTTGCGTGTGCGTAGGATTTTTTTTGAAATTACCGCGTTACCCTACACAAACACCATCGGAGACACCTGTAGAGCATCTTTATGTCACGAGTTACGTTGTGACGTTTGATACCACACTAAGTGTTCCTCCGTATTCGGGAGTTGCATGATCTCATAGTCATAGGAACATGTATAAGTTATGGAGAAAGCAATAGCAACAAACTAAACAATCATCGTGCTAAGCTAACGGATGGGTCAAGTCAATCACATCATTCTCTAATGATGTGATCCCGTTAATCAAATGACAACTCATGTCTATGGTTAGGAAACATAACCAACATTGATTCAACGAGCTAGTCGAGTAGAGGCGTACTAGTGACATTCTGTTTGTCTATGTATTCACACATGTACTCAGTTCTGGTTAATACAATTCTAGCATGAATAATAAACATTTATCATGATATAAGGAAATATAAGAACAACTTTATTATTGCCTCTAGGGCATATTTCCTTCAGATATAACCATCCCTAATAGCCACTTTCAAAACGAAGTGTATGAAGTGGGTGTATGAAAGCTCAACAAAAGAAACGAAGTGGGTGTGCATCCAACTTGCTTGCTCATGAAGACCTAGGGCAATTTTGAGGAAGCCCATCATTGGAATATACAAGCCAAGTTCTATAATGTAAAATTCCCACTAGTATATGAAAGTGATAACATAGGAGACTCTCTATCATGAAGGTCATGGTGCTACTGTGAAGCACAAGTGTGGAAAAAGTATAGTAACATTATCCCATCCATCTTTTTCTCTCATTATTTTTTTATTTGGGCCTTATTTTTTGGCCTCTTTTCTCTTTTTTTTTCCCTTTTTTTATTTTTCGTCCGGAGTCTCATCCCGACTTGTGGGGATAGTCTCCATCATCCTTTCCTCACTGGGACAATGCTCTAATAATGATGACCATCACACTTTAATTTACTTACAACTCAAGAATTACAACTCAATACTTAGAAGAAAGCATGACTCTATGTGAATGCCTCCGGTGGTGTACCAGGATGTGCAATGATGCATGTGTGACATGTATGAAGAATTATGAACGGTGGCTTTGCCACAAATACGATGTCAACTACATGATCATGAAAGCAATATGACAATGATGAAGCGTGTCATAATAACGAAACGGTGGAAAGTTGCATGGCAATATATCTCGGAATGGCTATGGAAAAGCCATAATAGGTAGGTATGGTGGCTGTTTTGAGGAAGGTATATGGTACCGGTGAAAGTTGCGCGATACAGAGAGGCTAGCAATGGTGGGAGGGTGAGAGTGCGTATAATCCATGGACTCAACATTAGTTATAAAGAAATCACATACTTATTGCCAAAATCTATTAGTAATCGAAACAAAGTATTACGTGCATGCTCCTAGGGGGATAGATTGGTAGGAAAATACCATTGCTCGTCGCCGACCGCCACTCATAAGGAAGACAATCAATAAATAAATCATGCTCTGAATTCATCACATAACGGTTCACCATACGTGCATGCTACGGGAATCACAAACTGCAACACAAGTATTTCTCAAATTCACAACTACTCAACTAGCGTGACTCTAATATCACCATCTCCATATCTCAAAACAATTATCAAATATCAAACTTCTCATAGTATTTAGTGCACTTCTATAAAAGTTTTTATATTATTCCTAAAATAAAATTTCCATGTTGTTCTAAAGGACTCTCAAAATAATATAAGTGAAGCATGAGAGATCAAGTATTTCTATAAAATAAAACCACCGCCGTGCTCTAAAATATATAAGTGAAGCACTAGAGCAAAAACTATATAGCTCAAAAGATATAAGTGAAGCCCATAGAGTATTCTAATAAATTTCAAATCATGTGAGTCTCTCTCAAAAGGTGTGTACAGAAAGGATGATTGTGGTAAACTAAAAAGAAAAGACTCAAATCATAAAATATACTCCAAGCAAAACACATATCATGTGGTGAATAAAAATATAGCTCCAAGTAAAGTTACCGATAGACGAAGACGAAAGAGGGGATGCCTTCCGGGGCATCCCCAAGCTTAGGCTTTTTGGTGTCCTTAAATTTTACCTTGGGGTTCCATGGGCATCCCCAAGATTAGGCTCTTTCCACTCCTTGGTCCATAATCCATCAAATCTTTACCCAAAACTTGAAAACTTCACAACACAAAACTCCAAATAGAAAATCTCGTGAGCCCCGTTAGCGACAGAAAACAAAACACCACTTCAAGGTACTGTAATGAACTCATTATTGATTTATATTGGTGTTAAACCTACTGCATTACAATTTCTCTATGGTTTATAAACTCTTTTACTGGCCATAGATTCATCAAAATAAGCAAACAACACACGAAAAACAGAATTTGTCAAAAACAGAACAGTCTGTAGTAATCTGTAGCTAACGCAAACTTCTGGAACTCCAAAAATTCTAAAATAAATTCCTGGACGTGAGAAATTTATCTATTAATCATCTGAAAAAATAATTAACTAAATATCACTTTCCAAATAAAAATGGCAGAAATTCTCGTGAGCGCTAATGTTTCTGTTTTTTACAGCAAGATCAAAAAGACTTTCCCCAAGTCTTCCCAACGGTTCTACTTGGCACAAACACTAATTAAACACAAAAAACACAACCAAAACAGAGCCTATATAAATTATTTATTACTAAACAGGAGCAAAAGGCAAGGAATAAAAATAAAATTGGGTTGCCTCCCAACAAGCGCTATCGTTTAACGCCCCTAGCTAGGCATAAAAGCGAAGATAGATCTAGGTATTGCCATCTTTGGTAGGTAATTCTTCAATGAGACACCTATAACTCTTAGGAGTTTCTTTCTTTTTATTAGTTATCAGACTCCTAGGCATGAAATCAAGAAAACCATTTGTAGCAAAAGGTTCCTTAAGGATAGTGAGAAAGTTGGGGTGAACACTTATGGATTTGAGGTCCGCATTTTCCTTACTAGAAGTTTCACCCTTATTTTTAGGAACATACATCAATTTGGCAATCTTAGCATTAGGAGGAGTGTTTTTCACAGAGAAAAAGGCAGACCCAAGGTTGGTAATAATATCCTCAATTTTATCAATTCTAGTGGAATCCTGATCTATCTTTTCATTAACCATAGGTCCCTTTTCCTTAAAAAAATTTAAGAGCAACTCCTACCTTAGATCCGTATTGGGTAATTTGGTTATGGATCTTTCTATCCAAATTTTCAATTAACTCTACAGTGGCAACTTTATTTTCAATAATTTCAAGCCGTTGCATAACATGTTCCAAAGTTAAGATAGTTCCATTAACCAAAAGAGGTGGTGGCCCAAACAAATCTATCATAGCATTATAAGAATCAAAAGTATGGCTACCCAAGAAATTTCCTCCGGTAATGGTATCAAGAATATATCTATTCCAAGGAGTGATGCCTACATAAAAGTTACGAAGAAGAACGGAAGTAGATTTCTTCCTAGTAGATCTATTTTGCGCATTGCAAATTCTATACCAAACATCTTTCAGATTTTCTCCCTCCCTTTGCTTAAAATTAAGAACTTCATTCTCAGGAGACAAAGGAGTAGATAAAGGACGAGCCACAACGACGAAGCAAGCGGAAAAGAGGCGAACGGAAAGAGAGGGCGAGAGGAAAAGAGGGCGAATAAAACGACAAGGGTGAAGTGGGGGAGAGGAAAACGAGAGGCAAATGGCAAATAATGTAATGCGGAGGATAAGAGTTGTGATGGGTACTTGGTATGTCTTGACTTGGCGTAGATCTCCCCGGCAACGGCGCCAGAAATCCTTCTTGCTACCTCTTGATCACTGCGTTGGTTTTCCCTTGAAGAGGAAAGGGTCATGCAGTAAAGTAGCGTAAGTATTTCCCTCAGTTTTTGAGAACCAAGGTATCAATCTAGTAGGAGACCACGCGCGAGTCACCTCGTACCTACACAAACAAATAAGAACCTTGCAACCAATGCGATAAAGGGGTTGCCAATCCCTTCACGACCACTGGCAAGAGTGAGATCTGATAGAGATGATAATAATAAGATGAATATTTTTGGTATTTTTTATGATATAGATTGAAAGTAATGATTGCAAAATAAAATAGATTGGAAACTTGTATGATGGAAACTAGACCCGGGGGCCATAGGTTTCACTAGTGGCTTCTCTCAAGATAGCATAAGTATTACAGTGGGTAAACAAATTACTATCGAGCAATTTATAGAAAAGGGAATAATTATGAGAATATCTAGGCATGATCATGTATATAGGTATCACGTCCGGGACAAGTAGATCGAAACGATTCTGCCTCTACTACTATTACTCCACAATCGACTGCTATCCAGCATGCATCTAGAGTATTAAGTTCAGAAGAACAGAGTAACACCTTAAGTAAGATGACATGATGTAGAGGGATAAACTCATGCAATATGATATAAACTCCATATTTTTATCCTTGATGGCAACAATACAATACGTGTCGTTTCCCCTGCTGTCACTGGGATCGAGCACCGCAAGATTGAACCCAAAGCTAAGCACTTCTCCCATTGCAAGAAAGATCAATCTAGTAGGCCAAACCAAACTAATAATTCGAAGAGACTTGCAAAGATAAACCAATCATACATAAAATAATCAGAGAAGAATCAAATATTGTTCATAGATAATCTGGATCATAAACCCACAATTCATCGGATCTCGACAAACACACTGCAAAAGAAGATTAAATCGAATAGATCTCCAAGAGAATCAAGGAGAACTTTGTATTGAGATCCAAAGAGAGAGAAGAAGCCATCTAGCTACTAGCTATGGACCCGAAGGTCTGAAGTAAACTACTCACACATCACCGGAGAGGCCATGGATTTGATGTAGAGGCCCTCCGTGATCAATGCCCCCTCCGACGGAGCACCGAAAAAGGCCCCAAGATGGGATCTCTCAGGTACAAAAGGTTGCGGCGGTGGAATTAGTTTTTCGTGGTGCTCCTGGATGTTTGCGGGGTATGTGGACTTATATAGGAGGAAGAAGTAGGTCGGTGGAGCAACGAGGGGTCCACGAGGCTGGAGGGCGCGCCCAAGGGGGTAGGCGCGCCTCCCTGCCTCGTGGCCTCCTCGGTTGTTTCTTGATGCCCACTCCAAGTCTCCTGGATCACGTTTGTTGAGAAAATCACGTACCCGAAGGTTTCATTCCGTTTGGACTTCGTTTGATATTCCTTTTGTGCGAAACACTGAAATAGGCAAAAAACAACAATTTGGGCTGGGCCTCCGGTTAATAGGTTAGTCCCAAAAATGGTATAAAATTGTAAAATAAAGCCCATTAACATCCAAAACAGATAATATAATAGCATGGAGCAATAAAAAATTATGGATACGTTGGAGACGTATGAACGTGCCATAGCAAAAACTTGAAAACTTTGGGTATTTTCATCGGTTTCAATGGAAATGGATAAATTATGTGTAGAAAAGTGCCCGCAAACTTGAAATTATTCCTATAATCTCACGCTCCAAATATACAAATCACAGGGGGCGATGGAGCATAGACATTTAATATTGATTTGTTATAATACACGGACTTGATCATTTTTTTATAATCACCACTTCCTAAACATAGAGTAAAACTGCATCATAAGTTGGCTACGCGCACAATTTAAGATTCATGCCAGTCCATACTATCACGAATGCGCTACTATAGCAAGATAAGGGTAAATAGCAAAATCCTCATTGGTTTGATATACAACAGTGCTCCATCTTAACAAATCTCACACCTGTAGACAACAATTACACGAAATGTGCAAATTATAATAGAAAATATTAGGTGTCTGACAGATAACATAAGGGGGCCTTGGAGAGAGACATGTTGCGGTTGGGTCATGCTAAGAAGGAGCATTTTCAGCACAGTGAATATCATGAGAATTGAATCTGAAATCATTACATACCTACAAAAACTCCGACACCCTTGAGATATGTGACTGCTCTGCTGACTTTTTTGATTTTCTTTGTAGTTACGGTTGGGTCAAGTTTAACCCAAGTATTCTGCATGTGCGAAACTGGCTTACACCCATTGTATGTGAGCGTAGAGTATATCACACCCAGTCATCACGAGATGCTTCAAAATGACAAACTTTAGCAATGGTGCATACTCGGGGAGAACACTTTTATCTTGAAATTAAGTAAAGGGATCATCTGATGATGCTATCGTCGTTCTAAGCAAAATAAGATGCATAAAGAATAAACATCACATGCATTTAAAATATGTGACATGATATGGCCATCATCATCTTGTGCTTTTGATCTCCATCTCCAAAGCATCGGCATGATCTCCATCGTCGCTGGCGTGACACCTTGATCTCCATCGTTACGACGGGGCCATCTCGCCAACTATTGCTTCTACAACTATTGCTACGCATAGCTATAAAGTAAAGCAATTACATGGCACTTAAGTGATTGACACGCAGGTCATACAATAATTAAAGACAACTCTAAGGCTCCTGCCAGTTGTCGTGCTCATCAACATGCAAGTCGTGAACTTATCACAAAACATGATCATTTCATACATCAACAAATATCAAAACACGTCTTGACCATATCACATCACAACATACCCTGCAAAAAAAGTTAGACATCCTCTACTTTGTTGTTGCAAGTTTTACGTGGCTGCTACGAGCAACTAGCAAGAACCGTTCTTACCTACGCAAAACCACAACAGTGATTATCAAGTTGCCTTTTAACCTTCTACAAGGACCTCCATTGTCAAATTAGATTCAACTAAAGTAGGAGAAACAGACAGCTGCCAACCACCTTTATGCAAAACAAGTTCCATGTCAGTCGGTGGAACCGGTCTCATGTGCGTGGACATGTAAGGTTGGTCCGTGCTTCATCCCACAATACCGCTTAATCAAAATAAGACATTGGTGGTAAGCAATATGAACCTCACTGCCCACAACTCCTTTGTGTTCCACTCGTGCATATCATCTACGCATAGACCCGACTCTGATACCACTGTTGGGGAACGTTGCATGTGTTGGGTAACACATTAATTTCAAAAAACGGACACGCAAGATCTATCATGGTGATGCATAGCAACGAGAGGGGAAGAGTGTTGTCCATGTACCCTCATAGACCGTAAGCGGAAGCGTTAGGACAACGCGGTTGATGTAGTCATACGTCTTCACGCTCCGACCGATCCTAGTACCGAAAGTATGGCACCTCCGTGATCTGCACACGTTCGGCTCGGTGACGTCCCATGAACTCTCGATCCAGCTGAGTGTCGAGGGAGAGCTTCGTCAGCACAACGACGTGATGACGGTGATGATGAAGCTACTAGCGCAGGGCTTCGCCTAAGCACTATGACGATATGACCAAGGTGGATTATGGTGGAGGGGGCACTGCACACGGCTAAGGGATCAATGACCAACTTGTGTGTCTGTGGGGTGTCCCCTCCCCCGTATATAAAGGAGTGGAGGAGGGGGGGAGGGCTGGCCCTCTATGGCACACCCTAGGGGAGTCCTACTCCCACCGGGAGTAGGATTCCCCCCTTCCAAGTAGTAGGAGTAGGAGAGAAGGAAGGGGAGGAGAGGGGGAAGGAAAGGGGGGCCACCCCCACCCAATTCAGATTGGGCTAGGGGGACGTGTCTCCCACCTTTTCCCTTCCTCTCATCTATTCCACTAAGGCCCAATAAGGCCCATATACTCCTCGGGGGGTTTCGATAACCTCCCGGTACTCCGGAGAATGCCCGGGCTCATCCAGAACCATTCCAATGTCCAAACATAGGCTTCCAATATATCGATCTTTATGCCTCGACCATTTCGAGACTCCTCGTCATGTACGTGATCATATCCTGGACTCCAAACTACCTTTGGTACATCAAAGCACATAAACTCATAATACTGATCGTCACCGAAAGTTAAGCGTGCGGACCCTACGGGTTCGAGAACTATGTAGACATGACCGAGACTCATCTCCGGTCAGTAACCAATAGCGGAACCTGGATGCTCATATTGGTTCCTACATATTCTACGAAGATCTTCATCGATCAAACCGCACAACAATATACGTTGTTCCCTTTGTCATCGGTACGTTACTTGCCCGAGATTCGATCGTCAGTATCTCAATACCTAGTTCAATATCATTACCGGCAAGTCTCTTTACTCGTTCCGTAATGCATCATCCCGCAACTAACTCATTAGTCACATTGCTTGCAAGGCTTATAGTGATGTGCATTACCGAGAGGGCCCAGAGATACCCCTCTGATAATCGGAGTGACAAATCCTAATCTCGATCTATGCCAACTCAACAAACACCATCGGAGACACCTGTATAGCATCTTTATAGTCACCCAATTATTTTGTGACGTTTGATAGCACACTAAGTGTTCCTCCGGTATTCGGGAGTTGCATGATCTCATAGTCATAGGAACATGTATAAGTTATGGAGAAAGCAATAGTAAAAAACTAAATGATCATCGTGCTAATCTAACGGATGGGTCAAGTCAATCACATCATTCTCTAATGATGTGATCCCGTTAATCAAATGACAACTCATGTCTATGGTCAGGAAACATAACCATCATTGATTCAACGAGCTAGTCAAGTAGAGGCATACTAGTGACACTTTGTTTGTCTATGTATTCACACGTGTACTAAGTTTCCGGTTAATACAATTCTAGCATGAATAATAAACATTTATCATGATATAAGGAAATATAAATAAAAACTTTATTATCGCCTCTAGTGCATATTTCCTTCAGTCTCCCACTTGCACTAGAGTCAATAATCTATATTACATTTTAATGATTCTAACACCCATGGAGTCTTGGTGCTGATCATGTTTTTTCTCGTGAGAGAGGCTTAGTCAACGGGTCTACAACATTCAGATCCGTATGTATCTTGCAAATCTCTATGTCTCCCTCCTTGACTTGATTGCAGATGGAATTGAAGCGTCTCTTAATGTGCTTGGTTCTCTTGTGAAATCTGGATTCCTTTGCCAAGGTAATTGCACCAGTATTGTCACAAAAGATTTTCATTGGACCCGATGCACTAGGTATTACACCTAGATCAGATATGAACTCCTTCATCCAGACTCCTTCATTTGCTGCTTCGGAAGCAGCTATGTACTCCGCTTCACACGGTGATCCCGCCACGACGCTCTGCTTGGAACTGCACCAACTGACAGCTCCACCATCTAATAAAAATACGTATCCGGTTTGTGACTTGGAGACATCCGGATCAGTGTCAAAGCTTGCATCGACGTAACCATTTACGATGAGCTCTTTGTCACCTCCATAAACGAGAAACATATCCTTAGTCCTTTTCAGGTATTTCAGGATATTCTTGTGACACACCAAAATTTTTGACCTTGTTTAAATTAAGTAAAATTTTGCCAGGAAATAAAATTTTTATTTTCTGGATTTCCTTTTGATTTCAGAACCATTCTTTTCTTGGTTAGTATGGAGTTTTTACCCCAAGTGAAAACTTTCCAAATGTTTTGTTGGACTTGTATACCATCTCAAGAAAACTTTTCTTTTTATCAGAGGAATTAATTATATAATTATTTTCCTGATCTTTATTTCTTTAAAAATGGTCTCCCATGGTTTTAGGGTACCATTTGAACTACAACCCTTTGATAAATTTATTTAAAATTCCAACCAAAATTTGGGGATGTCATGTGATGTTTTTAAATCACTTTTATGCAAAAACATCTTTTATTCATTGGATATTTTGAGCTCTACACCAAATTTTCAAATCTGGTCCATTTGGCAATTTTGCACTACAACCTATTTAAATATTTATTTAAAGCTTCCACCAAAATTATGGGATATCAGTGGCAGTATATAATTCAACTTTATGCAAAAATCCACTGATGTTCTTTGAAAAATTTGAGTAAATCAACCCCATCTTCATTCTGGTCCAGCTTGGTGATTTGTACTGCAACCATATTTTTACTTACTCTTTTACCCATGATTCTTTTTCCTGCTTTTAGACCACCCTACAAAACCCTTAAGTCCAGGATAGTGGACCCATTGGAGGATTTTAAGTGCATGCAAAAATACCCTTATCTTTTTGTCCAGATTTGGCTTTCTCAAAAACTTGCACTGTCAAGTTTTGATTTTTCCCAAACCAACCATGCCATGTCTTCTAGTACCTAAAGAGACTCTGATCTGGAAACTTCGGTCACTTGCAAAACCTTCTGGATGCCCCTAGAATTTCGTCGAACAGTTGGAGTGCATGAACTGTTTTGGCATAGATTTTAGTTAGCATTATAGAGTTGCTTTACTTGCCTAGCCAGCTTGTCCACTAGAGGTTTAGTAACCACCCTAACTAGTCTGGTAACTTGCAGTATCATCCAAGCCCTCTAGGGTGCCATGGCATTTCGCCGAGCAGTTGGTGGGCGTGCACTGGGCGCGCCCAGAGCGCGCCAACTGCAGCCACGCACCCAAGCCGTTGCGTCGCGCTTACTCCGTGCCTCCTGACCCTTTGCCGCTCGCAGCGTAGGGCCAAGCCTCGACCTATACCCCCTCACGAGCACCACTGCCCCTCGCCACGTCTCCGGCAAGCCAGAAGTTAGCCGCCATCGCCGCCTGCTATGGTCGGTGCCGTACGGGCCACCTGGCGCATCCCCGAGTACCCTCGCCCGCCGTGCTCATCCACAACCCCGTCGCCTACCTCTGCAAGCCCTGCCAGCCAGCCCCCACCTCCCCTGCTCTGCAATAGTGCCGCCGCCGTTGTGCTTATCCTCGGGCAGCTGACGAACCGACCTCTGGCGCCTATAAAACAAACCCCCCTCGCTCTATTAGCCACAGGTAGCACCGTATATTTCCCTTAGACCAATCCTGCGCATCAAATTGACCCGCAGAGGCCATCTCCTTCACCTCCAGCCGAGATGCTCACCGCCGCCCTTCTGTTCATCCCGACACCACCAGAGCCCCTCCCTCTGCCTATCACCACCATTAGCTCCATCATGACCCCGAGGACCCTTTCCAGCATCCAATTTTGCCCAGGAGTCGAGGTGTGCAAAGCTCCACTCCCTCTCGAAGCTTCCACTCTGCCATGGAGGAAGGTGCTCTCACCCTCAGGCTTCCCCGCGCCCCTAACCACTGCAGGTGGATGCGGTGCCTCCTCCCGATCACCCCCATATCGCGAGCCCGTCGAAAGGTGGCTTGTGTCGCCAGGGATCGCCGTTGGAAACGGCCCCTGCCTCTGTCGAGGCGCGCACGGGGGGGGGGAGAAGATGAACCCGACAGGTGGGGACCACCTGTTGGTGAGCCAACCCAAGCCACTAGTGGCCCAACCCATTCGATGTGTTTTCCTCTGGTGGAAGCGTATTTAGGGTAAGTACGCGACCACTCACAGAAGACGTATTCTAGGCGAACCGTTTTCCTTTTTTCTGTTTTATTTAAAAAAAACAGAACTTTGACTAAACTTTGACTGGGCTTATCTTTTTAAATATAAGTCCAAATGACTTGATTCTTTTTCTGTTGTTCCTCAAATTTGTTCTAGTTTATTTTCATATTTATTTCAAAATTTTCCAAACAACCTTTTTGTACTATTTTTGAAGTATGTGTTAATTTAAATTTATTTAAAATAGGAATTTGGAGAGGGAGAAGAAAACTTTCAAAAGTTTTGGAGAGCACCTCACCTCTCCACACCTTGAAGGCAAGCATTTTTGAACCCTAGTGGGGGAGTCCTGGATTAGGGGGTGTTCGGATAGCCGAACTATACCTTCAAGCTGGACTCCTGGACTATGAAGATACAAGATTGAAGACTCCGTCCCGTGTCTGGAAGGGAATTTCCTTGGCGTGGAAGGCAAGCTTGGCGATACGGATATGAAGATCTCCTACCATTGTAACCGACTCTATGTAACCCTAACCCTACCGACTCTATGTAACCCTAACCCTATCCGGTGTCTATATAAACCGGAGGGTTTTAGTCTATAGGACAACATACACATCAACAATCATACCATAGGCTAGCTTCTAGGGTTTAGCCTCTCTGATCTCGCGGTAGATCTACTCTTGTACTACCCATATCATCAATATTAATCAAGCAGGACGTAGGGTTTTACCTCCATCGAGAGGGCCCAAACCTGGGTAAAACTTCGTGTTCCTTGCCTCCTGTTACCATCCGGCCTAGACGCACAGTTCCGGACCCCCTACCCGAGATCCGCCGGTTTTGACACCGACATTGGTGCTTTCATTGAGAGTTCCTCTGTGCCGTCGCCGTCAGGCCCGATGGCTCCTACGATCATCAATGGCGATGTAGTCTGAGACCTTCGTTCCCGGACAGATCTTCGTCTTTGGCGGCTTCGCACTGCGGGCCAATTCACTTGGCCATCTAGAGCAGATCGAAAGCTACGCCCCTGGCCGTCAGGTCAGATTCGGAAATTTAAACTACACGGCTGACATCCGCGAGGACTTGATCTTCGACGGACTCGAACCACCGCCGAGCGTGCCGCACTATCACGACAAGCATGATCTAGCTTTGCCGCCGAACAGTGCCCTGGAGGACGCACCCGCATTGGATCCGACCCTTAGCTCAGAGCCAACCGCGCTGATCAAGGATGGGCGGTTGGACGCCACCTCGGGGGCTGTGATCCCAACGGCGGTTGAGCCGAACACCAACCCCGTACTCTGCGAGACTCGTGACTCCATGGAGCCGGATTCTTCTCCGAACTCCGAACCCTCCGCGCCCCTGCCGGTCGAATCCGATTGGGCGCCGATCATGGAGTTCACGGCCGCGGACGTCTTTCAGCACTCGCCTTTCGGCGATATCCTGAAGTCACTGAAGTCTCTCTCTTTATCAGGAGAGCCCTGGTCGGACTACGGTCAGCAAGGTTGGGGTACGGACGATGAAGAAATTCAAAACCCACCCACCACCCACTTTGTAGCCACTGTCGACGACTTAACCGACATGCTCGACTTCGACTCCGAAGACATCGATGGTATGGACACCGATGAAGGAGATGATGAAGAACCAGTGCCTACCAGGCCCTGGAAAGCCACCTCGTCATATGACATATACATGGTGGACACCCCAAAAGAGGGAGAGGGCGATGGAACAGCGGAGGATGACCCCTCCAAGAAACAGCCCAAGCGCCGGCATCAGCGGCACCGCTCAAAATCCCGCCAACACAAAAACGGTAATTCCAGCACAGGAGATAATAATACTCCGGAGAGTGCCAAAGAAAACCCCCTCCAGTAAGGTTTAGCACAGGAGGATGGAGAAACCATCCCTCATGAGAGAGCGGCAGACAGAGAGGTCGAGGACGATAATTATATGCCTCCCTTCGAAGACAAGGCAAGTCTCGACGATGACGAATTCGTCGTGCCAGAGGATCCCGTCGAGCAAAAGCGTTTCCAACGCAGGCTTATGGCCACGGCAAGAAGCCTCAAGAAAAAACAGCAACAACTCTGAGCTGATCAAGATTTGCTGGTTGACAGATGGACCGAAGTCCTTGCAGCCGAAGAGCATAAACTCGAACGCCCCTCCAAGAGTTACCCAAAGCACAGGTTGCTACCCCAATTAGAGGAGGAAGCACTCGATGCGGCCGAACGGCCACCTCGTGGCCACGACAGAGAGGCCTCCCGGCCGTCCACTCAAGCCGCACCCCGTACCAAGACACGGGAATATGCGCCGGACTTACGAGACATGCTGGAGGACAAGGCAAGGCAAACATGATCGATCTACGGATCGCGTGGGCACCCCACGGCTCGAGACAGTAACCGTCACGCCGGCCACAAATTCGGCAGGGCCGAACACAGTAGACAAAACTCATTGGAGCTATGTCATGATATCGCCCAGTACAGAGGCGCCGCACACCCACTGTGCTTTACAGACGAAATAATGGATCATCAAATCGCCGAGGGTTTCAAGCCCGTAAACATCGAATCATATGATGGCACAACAGACCCTGCGGTATGGATCGAGGATTATCTCCTTCATATCCACATGGCCCGCGGCGACGATTTTCACGCCATCAAATACCTCCCACTCAAGCTTAAAGGACCAGCTCGGCATTGGCTCAATAGCTTGCCAACAGGATCAATTAGTTGTTGGGAGGACCTGGAAGCCGCATTCCTTGACAATTTCCAGGGCACTTATGTGCCACCCCCAGACACCGATGACCTAAGTCACTTAATTCAGCAGCCAGAGGAATCGGCCAGGCAATTCTGGACATGGTTCCTAACAAAGAAAAATCAAATAGTTGACTGTCCGGACGCTGAGGCCCTAGCAGCCTTCAAGCACAATATCCATGACGAGTGGCTGGCCCGGCACCTTGGACAGGAAAAGCCGAAATCTATGGCAGCACTCACGACACTCATGACCCGGTTTTGCGTGGGAGAAGACAGGTGGCTTGCTCGTAGCAACAATATGACCAAGAACCTTGGTAGTTCGGACACCAGGGACATTAGTGGCAGGTCGCGTCGCAACAAGCAGAAGTGCCGCATTAACGGTGGCAATGCTGAGGATACGGCAGTTAATGCCGGATTCAGAGGCTCTAAATCCGGTCAGCGGAAAAAGCCATTCAAAAGGAATCCTAGGGGCCCGTCCAGCTTGGACCGAATACTCGACCGCTTGTGCCAAATACATGGCACCCCCGAAAAGCCGGCCAATCACACCAATAGGGATTGTTGGGTGTTCAAGCAGGCAGGCAAGTTAAGCGCCGACAATGAAGACAAGGGGCTGCATAGCGATGACGACGAGGAGCCCCGGCCACCGAACAACAATGGACAGAAGGGTTTTCCCCCACAAGTGCGGACGGTGAACATGATATACGCCACCCACGTCCCAAAAAGGGAGCGGAAGCGCGCATTAAGGGACGTATACGCGGTAGAGCCAGTCGCCCCAAAGTTCAACCCATGGTCCTCCTGCCCGATCACCTTTGATCGAAGAGACCATCCCACTAGCATCCGTCATGGCGGATTTGCCGCATTGGTTCTAGACCCAATTATTGATGGATTTCATCTCACTAGAGTCCTCATGGACGGCGGCAGCAGCCTGAACCTGCTTTACCAGGACACAGTGTGAAAAATGGGCATCGATCCCTCGAGGATTAAGCCCACCAAAACGACCTTTAAAGGCGTAATACCAGGTGTAGAGGCCAACTGTACAGGCTCAGTCACACTTGAAGTGGTCTTCGGATCCCCGGATAATTTCCGAAGCAAGGAATTGGTCTTCGACATAGTCCCATTCCGCAGTGGCTATCATGAACTGCTCGGACGAACCGCATTCGCCAAATTCAATGCGGTACCGCACTACGCATACCTCAAGCTCAAGATGCCAGACCCTCGTGGAGTAATTACGGTCAATGGAAACACCGAATGCTCCCTCCGAACGGAGGAGCACACGGCGGCCCTTGCAGCGGAAGTACAAAGCAGCCTCTTCAGGCAGCTCTCCAGTCCGGCCATTAAACGTCCGAACACCGTCAAGCGCGCCCTGAGTAACCTACAACAAGACCGCCTGGCACGTTCCGAGTAGGCGTAGCAATGCGGCCCCAACCCCAACCCTAGCAAAAAGGCGATGCCGGTACTTCGCGTACATAATTACGCTTTAGAAATGCCATGGGCATAGGGGGAGGGGCACCATCACGGCATGGCCAAAACACGGCTTAAACCGCACCAGGGGCTGCCGATTTTTTACTTTTCTGTTACTTCCAGGACTCTACTCTTCGTTAGGCCTATTCGGCGGTTCAATTGCCACACAAACGATGCAAGAACCAGGGAAGCATACAAGCCATGCCGCATTAAGGAAATCCCAGGTGGTCTCTATCACGAGCAGTATACCTGTTTCGCATACTATTCTGCAGCTTGCACCCGGAGAAGACATGTTAAATAGTCCAACTTTTCGTTTATCGCATTACTTGTATCGTTCTGCTTTGATCGCAGATATTTTTAATAAACAATGCATAGCTTTTGTCTATTTTTGCACTATGTTTTTATACATAAATGTTCCTTAACGACATGTTGCACCCGTACAACTTGGTACGGCCAAAATACGCCAGGGGCTTTTAGCACCCCTCAATATGGTGTGAGAAGTCCGAACACTTTCACAAGTGCGGCACCCCGAACTTATAGCATTATATGCATCGGCTCTGAATCATGTCTTGGGTCAATAGTTGGGTTTGCCCGGCTCCTATGTTTTGGTGCCTTACGCTCCGCTATATCGGCTAAGGTAGCACTAGGAGAACCACTGCGATTGTGCCCCAGTTGAGCTGGGCCGAGCACCTCAGTGGAGAAAGCTAAAACTGACTGTCATGATGAAGCGAGAGCTGGTCGCTGTTCGAGAGGTTTTTTCGAGTCCCTAAAGACTTATGCCGCTTAGGGCGACGAGTCGGCTCTGTCTGGCCAAGGCGTGGATAGCGCCCCGAACTCGGTCTTCCGAATACTAGGGGCTTCGCCGAAATTTAAAATTATAGAATTCTATGGCTAAGTGAGAGTGTTCATGCATTATAGTCTGATTGCCTCATTCGTCGGGCTGAGCGCCTCCCTCGAAGGACCCAAACATGGGAAAAAGAGCGTCCAGATTTATCCCCGAACACCCCAGCACTAGTGGCAAGGGGGCAGAAGCCGACTACTCGCCATCTCTCAGTATTGATAAACAGCCGCACAGAAGGTAATATTTTAAATTCAAGCAGCATTGCTCAGTGCATATGAACAAGTTTTCAGCGCACAGGACAAAAACGAGCGAGTTTTACTCAAAAATTACATCCCTAGTACATTCATCCACCACCAGGCGGGCACCCTTCAGAACATCCTTATAATAATTTTCGGGCTTGCGATGCTCCTTCCCCGCTGGCGGCCCGTCCTTCACAAGCTTCTCCGCATCCAGCCTGCCCCAGTGCACCTTAGCACGGGCAAAGGCCCTGCGGGCACCTTCAATACAGATGGAGCGCTTGATAACTTCGAGCCTTGGACAGGCCTCCACCAGCCGCCGCACCAGCCCCAAATAGCTCCCAAGCAGAGCTTCTCCGGGCCACAACCAAACTAGGAGGCCCTTCATGGCCTGTTCGGCCACCTTGTGGAGCTCGACTAGTTGCTTCAGCTGGTCGCTCAGGGGCACGGGGTGTCCGGCCTCAGCATACTGAGACCAGAACACCTTCTCCGTCGAGCTGCCCTCCTCGGCTCGATAGAATGCGGCGGCATCGGATACACTCCGGGGAAGATCTGCAAATGCCCCTGGAGAGCTCCGGATTCAGGTAAGTATCAAGTAACTCATGTTTATGTGTTTACTTTGCATAAAGAATGCCTTGCCCGCCGCTATTTTCTTCACCTCATCCAACTCCTGAAGGGTCTTCTGGGATTCGGCCTTGGCAGACTTGGCATTTTCAATAGCCGCCGTGAGCTCGGACGCTCGCGTCTTCGAGTCAAGCTCCAAACTCTCATGTTTCTTCATGAGAACCTGGAGCTCTTGCCGCACCTTGCCAACCTCGGCCTCATACCTCTCCCGCTCGGTGCGCTCCGCGGCCGCACTCTTCTCGGCCTCAAGCAACGCTTGCTTAAGGGTCACCACCTCAGATATGGCCCCTACAATAGCCATGTTAATCCTGTCATTTCTTGCAATTGCACCTTTTTTATATACATATTCAACCAAGGTATTTCTTACCTTCCTTCTCCTCGAGCTGCTTCTTGGCACGCCCGAGCTCTTGCTCGGACTTCTCGAGGCTCTGCTTCAGCGTGTCCACTTCCGCAGTGAGTACGGCAGACGCCAGCAGAGAAGCCTGCACAAGCATATTGACTCCTTTTGTTAGACTCCTGCGAATTTTTTGATCCTCTATTCGGCTTTTCTTCCCGAACGCCCAACAGAGCATCAGGGGCTACTGTCTATGCGGTAATATTATTTACACATTATTTACTTACCTCAAAGCCTGTCATAAGGCTAGTACAAGCTTCAGTCAGTCCGCTCTTGGCGGACTGAACCTTCTGGACCACCACACTCATAATAGCGCGGTGCTCCTCGTCGAT
This sequence comes from Triticum urartu, assembly GCF_003073215.2. Taxonomy (NCBI): domain Eukaryota; kingdom Viridiplantae; phylum Streptophyta; class Magnoliopsida; order Poales; family Poaceae; genus Triticum; species Triticum urartu. The sequence goes on from NC_053024.1 coordinate 120,106,738, forward strand.
GGAAGTGCCTTGGAGCGCCTCCAACATATTGTCCGGCGCCTCCGGATGGACGGGGGTCGCCGGCACGGTGGACTTGCTCCTCTTGGAAGGAGGTCCCCTGCCGGACTCCGGAACCCTTGAAGGTTTCGGAGCGGTGTCCGTCCTAAAGCCGGACCTCGAGCCCTGGGGGGTTTCATCCCCTTTACTCCTGGAGTCCGGGAGGTCGCCTTGCGGCGCCTCCGGGGCCACCTCCTCCGTGCTTGGAACCTGTTGGGACAACACCTCGGTGTCGTCCATAGGGCAGGGGGAGGAAGCCGTCGGAAGCGAGTTCACCTCCGACGAGTCCAGTGAGCCGCTCGACGACGCGTCGAGCCGGTCTTTGGGTGGGCTGCATAAGCATATTCGACATAAAGGAAAGCTACGCAATAAACAAATACTATGAATTACTCCGGTATCCGGATACTTACAATTTTGCCAGGGGCTTGGCCCTGGGCTGCCACTCCTCTTCACCGTCGTCGGCGTCGTTGGAGTAGTCCGGAGGAAGGGTTTTCCCCTTCTTGGACCCTCCGGCCTCCTCAGAGAGGGCGGCCTTCCTTTTCTTCTCTCCTCCCGCTGGAGGGGGAGAGGTCTCTCCTTCTTCCTCCTCATCTTCACGAAAGGAAGGCGCTTCGGGACCGTCGGATGACGAATCCGACACCTCCTGGCGCCGGGCACTCTTTCGAGTCCCCGTGGCCCTTTTCGTGGCCTTCTTCTCCGGCACCACATAGGGCGCCGGAACCAGCAGCTTCGCCAAGCGAGCGTCCGCTGGGCCTTCGAGCAAAGGAGCCGGACAGTTGATCTGTCCGGACGTCACCTCCCAATCCTATCAAAGATAAGGGAACTCAGATCCCGCATAGAGTCAAACTATGAAAAACTGATACCCTGTAAAAGGACAAAGACAGCTTACCGCATGAGCGTGATGCTGAGTACTGAATCCGCGATCCTCGGCAGCGGATGTGGGAGCCTCGGCGCCCTTGAAAAGCATCCTCCAGGCATCTTCGTACGTCGTGTCGAAGAGCTTGTTTAGAGTTCGATGCTGCGCCGGGTCGAACTCCCACAGGTTGAAGGCCCGTCGTTGACACGGGAGGATCAGGCGGATGAGCATAACCTGGACTACGTTGACAAGCTTGAGCTTCTTGTCCACCAGGGTTTGGATGCAGGTTTGGAGTCCGGTCAGCTCTCCTTTTTTACCCCAAGATAGGCATGTCTCCTTCTAGGAGGTGAGCCGCGTAGGGGGGCCGGATCGAAACTCAGGGGGTGCAACCCATTCGGCGTCGCGCGGCTCGATGACGTAAGACCACCCTGATTGCCACCCCTTCAGGGTCTCCACAAAGGAGCCCTCGAGCCACAGGACATTGGCCATCTTGCCAACCATGGCACCGCCGCACTCCGCCTGGCTGCCACGCACCACCTTTCGCTTGACGTTGAAAGTCTTAAGCCATAGGCCGAAATGGGGGCGGATGTGGAGGAACGCCTCACACACGACGATAAACGCCGAGATGTTGAGGACGAAGTTCGGGGCCAGATCGTGGAAATCCAGGCCGTAGTAGAACATGAGCCCCCGGACAAATGGATGCAGAGGGAAGCCCAGTCCGCGGAGGAAATGGGGGAGGAATACCACCCTCTCATGGGGCCTAGGAGTGGGGATGAGCTGCCCCTTTTCGGGAAGCCGGTGCGCGATGTCGTTAGCCAGATATCTGGCCTTCCTCAGCTTTTTGATGTGTCCCTCCGTGACGGAGGGGACCATCCACTTGCCTCCCGCTCTGGACATGACTGGAGAAGGTTGAGGTGGTAGTGCGGACTTGGGCGCTGGAGCTCGAGTGCGCAAGAATGGATAGGCGAAGGAGTAAGAAGGCGTGGTTGAAAAGGTCGATCTTTATCCCCTTATATGGGTGGACGCAACTACATGTCCCCACCAGCCTGGTAAAACTCGCCTATCTCCAAGCGCCGTAATCAAAGGAGCGGTTGGGTTACCCACGCCCGTATTGATGAGAATCCCGGAATAAGGGGACATGATCTCTTCTTTGACAAGACGTGCCAAGGAAACCGCCTCGCATAACGCGCTGAGGTGGGATACTGAAACGACTCGGATAAAGGCTTGGCCGTGGTGTGTCACGCTACGGAATACGTCAGCAGATTAGATTTGTGTAAATATTATTCTTTCCACGGCAATATGTGGAAACTTATTTTGCTGTAACATCCCAAATTTTCAATTTGGAATGTTATACATTAGATCATCATTTCATACCATATTTTATTTTGCATTTTGGTTGATCCTAGAAATTCTACGCAACTCAATGACCCACGGAGAGAGTTGGGGATTTCGTTATTTTCATATTTCAGTTTTCTCAAATTTTGAGAATATGATCATTTGATTTTATTTATTTTATCATCAATTATTTCTATTACAAAGATATGAGAGAGGGAATGAAATGACTTCCCCAAAATAAAGAAATATTGAGGATTTAATAATAAAATCAAATAAGATTTTATTTCGGAGTTTTTCCATGTTTTATTTGAATTTAGGAAAAATGTGCGTTTTTCAAAATTGCATTTAGGTCCCAAATAAATGTTCACCTTGTGCGGCTTGATTTTAGAAGCCCGTAAAAATTTATTTCGGAATTTTTGGAGTCCCTTTAGTATTTCTTTTTATTTTTCTTCTGCGCGTAATTATTTAAAAAAACGCGCCGACCTACGGGCCGTGTCCGACCTGGACACCGGCCCGGGCAGGCTTTAAAAGCCGGGGGAGAGGCCCAGCCGGCAGAGCCAGCGCCCAGCCCCGAAACCCTAGCCACCCCGCGCCGCTCCCGCCGCCACCGCTGCCAGGCGCCGCCGCCGCCGCACGCTCGCCGAGGTCCGCCGCCGCCTCGTTTTCTGTGCCGGTTTTTTTATTTTTTTCGAAAAACCGTTCGGTTTTTCCGTCGGTTTTTTTAGTTTCGGTTTTTTTAATAGATCGGTTTTCCGGTTTATTTAATTTAGCGAGCTTTCGTCGTTTTTTTCTTTTTCTTGGATTAAATCCGCGATTTTTCTGATCGCGATTCCTGATCCGATTTTCGTTTTAGTATAACTTTTCGCTCGTTTATCGGAATCAGGCGATTCAAGCGCCTAGAGTTTCGTCTCGAAACCCTCTATCCGTTTAACCAACTTAAACAAGATTTTGCTATTGTAAAATTTGCCCTAGATCCAGATTAGTAGAACGAAGTTGTTTTCTTTCGCCGTTTGACTTTCGTTGCTTTGTTCGATTTGATTCTTTTTGCCAACCGGAGTTCTTAAGTTGAACCTTCTGGTTAGATCTATTATTTGAGTTTTACCTGTGCACTAGATGAGTTCTTATTGTATTCTTGTTTGTTTGTTTGCGATAGAATACCCGGAGTGCGCCGCCTGTTACTTCGAATCGCTAGGTTTCCCGGATCATCAGCAAGGCAAGTAACACTTTGATCATACCTTTTCTACTACCCAGTTTTATTGCATTAGATCAATCCTCACACATTGCATGATTAGGATCTAATTAAATTGTGGGATGGGAAGTAGTTGAGGTAGTACCTATTACCTGTTTATTATCAAACCTTTGGGAGTTACTTCTACGTTTGCTAATTATGCCACGCTATGCTAGTAGACGTGGATTGGGTGAGTGATATCCATGACAGATGTGAGTTTTGTTAATTAATGGTTTATCTAAGGTGGCAACTTAAACACACATCTGGGTGGATTGAGGCACCTGGGTATTCCAGGACTTGCCTGTTTTCTTTTGGACCGCCACCCAGGCTCAAAGAGATCATGAGTCTATTCTTACTAGAAACTTCTGGGTGCAGCCACAAGCTATTATAGGCTCTAGCATAGTTGACTAAGTCGTGCGAACTCTTACAGTGGTAGACTAGCAGATGTAGGGGATGTAGGTGGTACAGTCTACCCGATCGTAAGGTGCTAGCGCTTCTGAAAGACTATGTCTCGGTCATCCATTTTCTCAAACACCATGTAGTGCGAGAAATCCAATGGAGGAGATCGAGTCTTGTGGGGAGAAGTGTGCAAACCTCTGCAGAGTGTAATAAACTAATCATGGTTAGCCGTGTCCCCGGTTATGGACATCTTGAGTATCTAGTACCTGGATTATCATGTGAATCTCAACATGTTACTCTAAATTAATTTTGTTGGGTTATGTTTAATGATGATGCTTAATTGGGATTGAGGATGCTGTCAACCATTCTCAATGTTTAACAACTACCATGATAGTTAAATAAATTTTATTCCTTTGAAGTAGGGAAAAATTGGCTTTATGCAAAACTGTAACCATAGAGCTTTCCACCAGCCAAATATGCATATAGTATAGCTGTTTCATTCCATTACACTCTATGTGTTACATTGCCAGCATATTCCATGTGCTGACCCGTTTCGGGCTGCAACGTTAATGTTGCAGACTTTTCAGACGACGATTAAGGAGTTTTAGGTCGTGGTTCTATACTCAGTGATGCCGTTGGAGTTGATGGACTCACTTATCTTCCAAGCCTTCCGCTGTTATCGTTATTAGATGGCCTTAAGCCATATTTATTGTAATAAGTTCCCTTTTGAGACACTCGATGTAATAAGTGTGTGATTGCTACTCTGCTATAAATCCTCCGAGTACTATGTGGTGTCAGCATTACTGATCCAGGGATGACACCGGAGCACAGAGATCAGACTGTTTGAGGTCTGGTCGCTACATTTGCAGGGCCGGACACTATCCTTGTGTTCAAAATCTTCTATGAAGTACTTGGAGGAGGAACCCGCCTTGCAATGCCAAAGACAAACTGCGCGCCGGACTCGTCGTCATTGAAGCCTGGTTCAGGGGCTACTGAGGGAGTCCTGGATTAGGGGGTGTTCGGATAGCCGAACTATACCTTCAAGCCAGACTCCTGGACTATGAAGATACAAGATTGAAGACTCCGCCCCGTGTCCGGAAGGGACTTTCCTTGGTGTGGAAGGCAAGCTTGGCGATACGGATATGAAGATCTCCTACCATTGTAACCGACTCTATGTAACCCTAACCCTATCCGATGTCTATATAAACCAGAGGGTTTTAGTCCGTAGGACAACATACACATCAACAATCATACCATAGGCTAGCTTCTAGGGTTTAGCCTCTCTGATCTCGCGGTAGATCTACTCTTGTACTACCCATATCATCAATATTAATCAAGCATGACGTAGGGTTTTACCTCCATCGAGAGGGCCCGAACCTGGGTAAAACTCGTGTTCCTTGCCTCCTGTTACCATCCAGCCTAGACGCACAGTTTGGGACCCCCTACCCGAGATTTGCCGGTTTTGACACCGACACCTGGCATAATATTATTGTGTGTTGTTTGATACGATCGCAACACCACCTCGACACGAAGTTTCCGTTATTTCATGTGATGATATGATTATACTCATAAGTGCATATTGCTGAATTATGTGTTGTTGGCATTCGATATATTGTGATAGTAGACACCCTCGTATACCTTTCTTGCCTACCGGGAGGAAGTCGGGAGAGCCTCTGTCTTGGGTAGACACGAGCTTGTCTCCGGTCTTCGTTGAGACGGTTGTGTCCGGTACGGCAAAGTGAGGCATGACGAGTGGTGACTTTGTCTGTTGGTTGAAACATATTTGTTATGCTAACCATGCAGGAAATACTTAAACCTCCTGAGTCGACCATAGATCGAGTCTTGTTCCGGTAACTCCCATACTTGTTTCGTACTACCACTTGTCCCTGGCACAGGTAGGGTACGGTTCAGTAAGTTGTCAACCCCTTTCCTAGCACACACCGTACAGAGAGGCCATGGTGGAAGATACCGGAGGCCTCCGGTAGGCATGCCACCTGGTCCGGGGGCATGGGTGTTTTCTATTGTAGCCGAAGGGGGTAGCTCCCCCAGTTTGCGTGCGGTATAAATTTTGTGATCCCATGCTAAGTTGAGGTTGTAGCCTCCCCACTTAGAGTTTTTCTTAACGGGTGTCAAGGGTGATTCCAGACACCGGTGAGTTTGGCTGGTGTGTGCGGTTAGGTGGGTTTTCAATTAAAAGACCGTAGACGGAATTAGTCCCGATGGACTAAAGGAATCCGTTACTCATGGGTAAAGAGTACACCCTCTGCAGAGATTATACCTATTCGAATAGCCGTGTCCATGGTTAAGGACTACAGTCTGGGATGGGTAAAGTGTCGGTCTTAGTGTCGGTCTTCGGAGGAGAAACTACTAAACCAGAACATTGATTATGACCTGTGACATATGATGATTACAATTATTATTGTGGACTAATCATTTGTATTATTTGAAATTAATGAGTATCCCTGGGACGGTTCTACCTCCTAGATATTCACTGTGATTATTTTTATATATAAACCCTTTATGCGGTGTCGCTGAGACGCCCGACTATGGCATGCTTGTTATTTTCATTTACTTATAAAGCCCTTTATGTGGTGTCGCTCAGACACCCGACTGTGGCATGCTTGTTATTTCAATTATTTATAAGCCCTTTATGTGGTGTCGCTCAGACGCCCGACTGTGGCATGCTTGTTATTTCAATTATTTATAAGCCCTTTATGTGGTGTCGCTCAGACACCCGACTGTGGCATGCTTGTTATTTCAATTATTTATAAGCCCTTTATGTGGTGTCGCTGAGATGCCCGACTGAGGCAGGCTTTATATTATTATCATTTCGAAGCGTCGCTTCAGACACCCGATCGGTGCACTCTATTTTTACTCCCTGATTGCATATTCATATTTGACATGATTGACCTGCTTGCATGCATCATGAGTTTCATTTATGACTGACGTAGTGATCATGGCATGTTTTAGAGCATGATTATCTTTCGATTTATTATACCAGTGTTCATGATGTTTGCGAGTACATTCAAAGTACTCACTGGCTTGTCCCTGGCTATTGTCTTGGCCAGATTTCTTGCATGGAAAGGAGCGTTGCGATGACAGCCCCGGAACCTACGCAATGGAGATAGCAGCCTCGCGAAGATAGGAGTTATCCTGGTCAACTGTTCCTGTGGGAAATGGAGTCCCATAGACACCGATGACCCGCAAACCGCTTTCGCCATCAACCACTAGAAACCATTCATTGTACTCATAGGCCAGAATGGTCTTGTACTACATATCTTGTATTTTCTTGGAGTTTCGGTAACAAGTTGGTGCCTCATCAGCTAACAGTAATCCTGGGGCTGGTGAGCACAAGGGCCGCTTTTGGGAAATTAATACCCCGAAAATCCGGTCCTCACAGTTCTTGACCACTGTCCAGTGATCCACTCCTGGATTACTTTGGTACCTCCATGTTAAACTAATAGCAAGTCACACATCCGTTCTGGTACACAACATTGTATACATGATAGAACCTATGGCTGAAGCATAGGGAATGACTTTCATTTTCTCTCTATCTTCTACAGTGGTCGGGCATTGAGTCTGACTCAACTTCACACCTTGTAACACAGGCAAGAACCCTTTCTTTGCTTGATCCATTTTGAACTTCTTCAAAATTTTATCAAGGTATGTGCTTTATGGAAGTCCAATTAAGCGTCTTGATCTATCTCTATAGATCTTGATGCCCAATATATAAGCATATTCACCGAGGTCTTTCATTGAAAAATTCTTATTCAAGTATCCTTTTATGCTATTCAGAAATTCAGTATCATTTCCGATCAACAATATGTCATCTACATATAATATCAGAAATGCTACAGAGCTCCCACTCACTTTCTTGTAAATACAGGCTTCTCCAAAAATCTGTATAAAACCATATGCTTTGATCACACTATCAAAGCGTATATTCGAACTCCGAGATGCTTGCACCAGTCCATAAATGGATCGCTGGAGCTTGCACACTTTGTTAGCACCTTTTGGATCGACAAAACCTTCTGGTTGCATCAGATACAACTCTTCTTTAAGATATCCATTAAGGAATGCAGTTTTGACATCCATTTGCCAAATTTCATAATCATAAAATGTGACAATTGCTAACAAGATTCGGGCGGACTTAAGCATCGCTACGGGTGAGAAGGTCTCATCGTAGTCAACTCCTTGAACTTGTCAAAAACCTTTTGCAACAAGTAGAGCTTTGTAGAAGTAACAGTACCGTCAGTGTCAGTCTTCTTCTTGAAGAACCATTTATTCTCTATGGCATGCCGATCATTGGGAAAGTCAAGCAAAGTCCACACTTTGTTCCCATACATGGATCCCATCTCAGATTTCACGGCCTCAAGCCATTTTGTGGAATCTGGGCTCATCATCGCTTCCTCATAGTTTGTAGGTTCGTCATGGTCAAGTAACATGACCTCTAGAACAGGATTACCATACCACTCTGGTGCGCATCTTACTCTGGTTGACCTAAGAGGCTCGGTAGTAACTTGATCAGAAGCTTCATGATCATCATCATTAGCTTCCTCACTTACTGGTGTAGGAATCACTGGAACTGATTTCAGTGATGAACAACTTTTCAATAAGGGAAAAGGTATAATTACCTCATCAAGTTCTACTTTCCTCCCACCCACTTCTTATGAGAGAAACTTCTTATCAAGAAAGGATCCATTCTTAGCAACGAATATCTTGCCTTAGGATCTATGATAGAAGGTGTACCCAACAGTCTCCTTTGGGTATCCTATGAAGACACATTTCCCTGATTTGGATTCGAGCTTATCGGGTTGAAGCTTTTTTACATAAGCATCGCAGCCCCAAACTTTAAGAAACGACAACTTGTGTTTCTTGCCAAACCACAGGTCATAATGTGTCGTCTCAACGGATTTAGATGGTGCCCTATTTAACATGAATGCAACCGTCTCTAAAGCATAACCCCAAAATTATAGCGGTAAATCAGTAAGAGACATTACAGATAACACCATATCTAGTAAAGTACGATTACGACGTTCAGACACACCATTACGCTGTGGTGTTCTGGGTGGCGTGAGTTGCGAAACTATTCCGCATTGTTTCAAATGAAGACCAAACTCGTAAATCAAATATTCTCCTCCACGATCAGATCGTAGAAACTTTATTTTCTTGTTACGATGATTTTCCACTTCACTCTGAAATTCTTTGAACTTTTCAAATGTTTCAGACTTATGTTTCATTAAGTAGATATACCCATATCTGCTCAAATCATCTGTGAAGGTGAGACAATAACGATATCCACCACGAGCCTCAATGTTCATTGGACCACATACATCAGTATGTGATACTTCTCCAACATATCTATAATTTTTTTATTGTTCCATGCTATTATATATTCTGTTTTGGATGTTTAATGGGCTTATTTATACACTTTTATATTATTTTTGGGACTAACCTATTATTCGGAGGCCCAGCCCAAATTGCTGGGTTTTTTTTCCTATTTTAGTGTTTCGCAGAAAAAGAATATCAAACGGAGTCCAAATGGAACGAAACCTTCGGGAGCGTGATTTTTTGGAACAAACGTGACCCAGAGGACTTGGAGTGGACGTCAAGCAACCAACGAGGAGGCCACGAGGCTGGGGGCGCGCCTACCCCCTGGGCGCGCCCTCCACCCTCGTGGGCCCCTCGTGGCTCCACCGACCTACTTCTTCCTCCTATATATACCTACATACCCTGAAAACATCATAGAGCACCACGAAAACCTAATTCCACTGCCGCAACCTTCTGTACCCATGAGATCCCATCTTGGGGCCTTTTTCGGCTCTCAGCCGGAGGGGGGCATTGATCACAAAGGGCTTCTACATCAACACCATAGCCTCTCCGATGATGTGTGAGTAGTTTACCTCACACCTTCGGGTCCATAGTTATTAGCTAGATGGCTTCTTCTCTCTCTTTGGATCTAAATACAAAGTTCTCCTTGATTCTCTTGGAGATCTATTCAATGTAATCTTCTTTTGCAGTGTGTTTGTCGAGATCTGATGAATTATGGGTTTATGATCAAGATTATCTATGAACAATATTTGAATCTTCTCTGGATTCTTTTATGTATGATTGGTTATCTTTCCAAGTCTCTTCGAATTATCAGTTTGGTTTGGCATACTAGATTGATCTTTATTGCAATGGGAGAAGTGCTTAGCTTTGGGTTCAATCTTGCTGTGCTCGATCCCAGTGACAGTAGGGGAAACGACACGTATTTTATTGTTGCCATCGAGGATAAAAAGATGGGGGTTATATCATATTGCATGAGTTTATCCCTCTACATCATATCATCTTACTTAAAGCGTTACTCCGTTCTTATGAACTTAATGTTGGGGAACGTTGCAGAAAACAAAAATTTTCCTACTCGTTTCACCAAGATCCATCTAGGAGTTCATCTAGCAACGAGTGATTAGATGCATCTACGTACCTTGTAGATCGCGAGCGGAAGCGTTCAAAGAACGGGGATGATGTAGTCGAACACGACGTGATTCAAATCACCGATGATCAAGCACCGAACGGACGGTGCCTCCGCGTTCAACACACGTACGGAACGGATGAAGTCTCCTCCTTTCTTGATCCAGCAAGGGGGGAAGAGAGGTTGATGAAGATCCAGCAGCACGACGGCGTGGTGGTGGATGCAGGGCGTCACAGTAGCAGGGCTTCGCCTATACTACGAGAGAGAGACGTAACGGGGAGAGAGGAAGCACCAAAGGCTGAGGTATGAAATCCCTCCTCTCCCCCACTATATATAGGAGGGCCAAGGGGGGGTGGTGCGCAGCCTAGGAGATCCAATCTCCTAGGTGCGGCGGCCAGGGGAGGGTTTCCCTCCCCCCCAAGGCACCTCGGGGTGCCTTCCACCACTTGGACTCCTCCGTGGTGGAAACCCTAGGCGCATGGGCCTAGTAAGGCTGGTTCCCTTGGCCCATGAAGGCCAAGGCGCACCCCCTACAGCCCATGTGGCCCCCCGGGACAGGTGGCCCCACCCGGTGGGCCCCCGGGACCCCTCCGGTGGTCCCGGTACAATACCGATAACCCCAAAACTTGTCCCGATGGCCGAAACAACACTTCCTATATATAATTATTTACCTCCGGACCATTCCGGAACTCCTCGTGACGTCCGGGATCTCATCCGGGACTCCGAACAACATTTGGGTTACTGCATATTCATATCTTCATAACCCTAGCGTCACCGAACCTTAAGTGTGTAGACCCTACGGGTTCGGGAGACAAGCAGACATGACTGAGACGACTCTCCGGTCAATAACCAACAGCGGGATCTGGATACCCATGATGGCTCCCACATGCTCCATGATGATCTCATCGGATGAACCACGATGTCGAGGATTAATCAACCCCATATACAATTCCCTTTGTCAATCGGTATGTTACTTGCCCGAGACTCGATCGTCGGTATCCCAATACCTTGTTCAATCTCGTTACCGGCAAGTCACTTTACTCGTACCGTAATGCATGATCCCGTGATCAACCACTTGGTCACCTTGAGCTCATAATGATGATGCATTACCGAGTGGGCCCAGTGATACCTCTCCGTTATCCAGAGTGACAAATCCCAGTCTCGATCCGTGTCAACCCAACAGACACTTTCGGAGATACCTGTAATGCACCTTTATAGTCACCCAGTTACGTTGTGACGTTTGATACACCCGAAGCACTCCTACGGTATCCGGGAGTTACACAATCTCATGGTCAAAGGAAAAGATACTTGACATTGGAAAAGCTCTAGCAAACGAACTACACGATCTTTGTACTATGCTTAGGATTGGGTCTTGTCCATCACATCATTCTCCTAATGATGTGATCCCGTTATCAATGACATCCAATGTCCATAGCCAGGAAATCATGACTATCTGTTGATCAACGAGCTAGTCAACTAGAGGCTTACTAGGGACATATTATGGTCTATGTATTCACACGTGTATTACGATTTCCGGATAATACAGTTATAGCATGAATAAAGACAATTATCATGAACAAAGAAATATAATAATAATGCTTTTATTATTGCCTCTAGGGCATATTTCCAACACTTAATACTCTAGATGCATGCTGGATAGCGGTCGATGTGTGGAGTAATAGTAGTAGATGCAGGCAGGAGTCGGTCTACTTGAAACGGACGTGATGCCTATATACATGATCATACCTAGATATTCTCATAACTATGCTCAATTCTATCAATTGCTCGACATTAATTTGTTCACCCACCATAATACTTATGCTATCTTGAGAGAAGCCACTAGCGAAACCTATGGCCCCTGGTCTATTTTCCATCATACATGTTTCCAATCTATTTTATTTTGCAATCTTTACTTTCAATTTATATCATAAAAATACCAAAAATATTTATATTATTATTATTATCTCTATCAGATCTCACTCTTGCAAGTGGCCGTGAAGGGATTGACAACCCCTTTATCGCGTTGGTTGCGGGGTTCTTATTTGTTTGTGTAGGTACGAGGTGACTCACGCATGGTCTCCTACTCGATTGATACCTTGGTTCTCAAAAACTGAGGGAAATACTTACGCTGCTTTGCTGCATCACCCTTTCCTCTTCAAGGGAAAACCAACGCATGCTCAAGAGGTAGCAGTATGTATGATTTCCAATAACTCTATTAATCTCTCCATTGTTTCGGAGAACGGAGTTTTAGTCATCTTGCCCATGAGGCATGGTTCGCAAGTACCAAGTGATTCATAATCAAGTGATTCCAGAAGTCCATTGGAATGGAGTTCCTTCATGCGCTTTACACCAATATGACCCAAACGACAGTGCCACAAGTAAGTTGCACTATCATTACCAACTGTGCATTTTTTGGCTTCAATACTATGAACATGTGTATCACTACTATCAAGATTTAGTAAAAATAGACCACTCATCAAGGGTGCATGACCATAAAAGATATTACTCATATAAATAGAACAACCATTATTCTCTGATTTAAATGAATAACCGTCTCGCATCAAACAAGATCCAAATATAATGTTCATGCTCAACGCTGGCACCAAATAACAATTATTAAGGTCTAAAACTAATCCCGAAGGTAGATGTAGAGGTAGCGTGCCGACGGCGATCACATCGACTTTGGAACCATTTCCCACGCCCATCGTCACCTCATCCTTAGCCAATCTTCGCTTAATCCATAGCCCCTATTTCGAGTTGCAAATATTAGCAACAAAACCAGTATCAAATACCCAGGCGCTATTGCGAGCATTAGTAAGGTACACATCAATAACATGTATATCTAATATAGCTTTCACTTTGCTATCCTTCTTCTCCGCAAGTGGCTGTGAAGGGATTGATAACCCCTTTATCGCGTTGGTTGCGAGGTTCTTATTTGTTTGTGTAGGTACGAGGTGACTCGCGCATGGTCTCCTACTGGATTGATACCTTGGTTCTCAAAAACTGAGGGAAATACTTACGCTGCTTTGCTGCATCACCCTTTCCTCTTCAAGGAAAAACCAACGCATGCTCAAGAGGTAGCAAGAAGGATTTATGGCGCCGTTGCCGGGGAGATCTACGCCAAGTCAAGACATACCAAGTACCCATCACAACTCTTATCCTTCGCATTACATTATTTGTCATTTGCCTCTCGTTTTCCTCTCCCCCACTTCACCCTTGCCGTTTTATTCGCCCTCTTTCCCGTTCACCTCTTTTTCCTTCCTGCCTTCTGTGTGCCTGTTATTTTTTTTTTGCAATTTGTTGCCTTCATGTCTGAAACTGGGGAGGTTATCATTGATAAGGATAATAATATGGAAAACTTTGATGCTATTGATGATCCTTTTGAAAATCCTACTATTTTACACACTAAAAGGTTTCGGATTGGTAGCGGTAATATTATAGGGAAGGGAGTTATTCAAGATTTCTTACTTGTGCCGGTGCTTTGCCCACCATGAGCGGGTCTATTCTTCATAAAACTAGTAGTCTCGCAGATGCTATATTGATGTCTACTACACAACCTTCTTCTTGTAGATGTTGTTGGTCCTCCAAGTGCAGAGGTTTGTAGGACAGTAGAAAATTTCCCTCAAGTGGATGGCCTAAGGTTTATCAATCCGTAGGAGGTGTAGGATGAAGATGGTCTCTCTCAAGCAACCCTGCAACCAAATAACAAAGAGTCTCTTGTGTCCCCAACACACCCAATACAATGGTAAATTGTATAGGTGCACTAGTTCGGCGAAGAGATGGTGATACAAGTGGTATATGGATGGTAGATAAAGGTATTTGTAATCTGAAAATATAAAAACAGCAAGGTAACTAATGATAAAAAGTGAGCGTACTGTATTGCAATGCTAGGAAACAAGGCCTAGGGTTCATACTTTCACTAGTGCAAGTCCTCTCAACAATAATAACATAATTGGATCACATAACTATCCCTCAACATGCAAAAAAGAGTTACTCCAAAGTCACTAATAGCGGATAACGAACGAAGAGATTATAGTAGGGTACAAAACCACCTCAAAGTTATTCTTTCCAATCAATCTGTTGGGGTATTCCTATAAGTGTCACAAACATCCCTAGAGTTCGTACTAGAATAACTAATTAAGACACAAATCAACCAAAACCCTAATGTCACCTCAAGTATCTGTGGGTATGATTATAGGATATGCATCACACAATCTCAGATTCATCTATTCAACCAACACATAGAACCTCAAAGAGTGCCCCAAAGTTCCTACTGGAGAATCACGACGAAAACGTGTGCCAACCCCTATGCATAGGTTCATGTGCGGAACCCGCAAGTTGATCACCAAATCATACATCAAGTGAATCACGTGATATCCCATTGTCACCATAGACACGCACGGCAAGACATACATCAAGTGTTCTCAAATCTTTAAAGACTCAATCCGATAAGATAACTTCAAAGGGAAAACTGAATCCATTACAAGAGAGTAGAGGGGGAGAAACATCATAAGACCCAACTATAATAGCAAAGCTCGCGATACATCAAGATCATGCCACCTCAAGAACATGAGAGAGAGAGAGAGAGATCAAACACATAGCTACTGGTACATACCCTCAGCCCCGAGGGAGAACTACTCCCTCCTCGTCATGGAGAGCACCGGGATGATGAAGATGGCCACCGAAGAGGGATTGCCCCCTCCGACAGGGTGCCGGAATGGGTCTAAATTGGTTTTCGGTGGCTACGGAGGCTTCTGGCAGCGGAAGTCCCGATCTATTGCGCTCTCCAATCATTTTAGGGTATATGGGTATATATAGGAGGAAGAAGTACGTCAGGGGAGCCACGAGGGTGGAGGGCGCACCCTAGGGGGTGGGCGCGCCCCCTACCTCGTGGCTCCCACATTTCTTTCCCGACGTAAACTCCAAGTCTATCAGGTTGCTTTCCTTCCAAAAATAACTTTCGTGAAGTTTCAGGTAATTTGGACTCCGTTTGATTTTCCTTTTCTGTGATACTCTAAAACAAGGAAAAACAGAAACTGGCACAGGGCTCTGGGTTAATAGGTTAGTCCCAAAAATAATATAAAAGTGTATAAAAGAGCCCATAAACATCCAAAGTTGATAATATAATAGCATGGAACAATCAAAAATTATAGATACGTTGGAGACGGGTCAACATCCCCAAGCTTAATTCCTGCTCGTCCTCGAGTAGGTAAATGATAAAAACAGAATTTTTGATGTGGAATGCTACCTAACATATTTATCCATGTAATTCTATTTATTGTGGCAAGAATATTCAGATTCATAAGATTCAAGACAAAAGATTAATATTGACATGGAAATAATAATACTTCAAGCATACTAACTAAGCAATTATGTCTTCTCAAAATAACATGGCCAAAGAAAGCTATCCCTACAAAATCATATAGTCTGGCTATGCTCTATCTTCACCACACAAAATATTTAAATCATGCACAACCCCGATGACAAGCCAAGCAATTGTTTCATACTTTTGATGTTCTCAAACTTTTTCAATCTTCACGCAATACATGAGCGTGAGCCATGGATATAGGTGGAATAGAATAGTGGTTGTGGAGAAGACAAAAAGGAGAAGATAGTCTCACATCAACTAGGCGTATCAATAGATATCAATGTGAGTGAGTAGGGATTGCCATGCAACGGATGCACTAGAGCTATAAGTGTATGAAAGCTCAACAAAAGAAACTAGTGGGTGTGCATCCAACTTGCTTGCTCACGAAGACCTAGGGTATTTTGAGGAAGCCCATCATTGGAATATACAAGACAAGTTCTATAATGAAAGATTCGCACTAGTATATGAAAGTGACAACATAGGAGACTCTCTATCATGAAGATCGTGGTGCTACTTTGAAGCACAAGTGTGGTAAAAGGATAGTAGCATTGCCCCTTCTATCTTTTTCTCTCATTTTTTTATTTGGGCCTTCTCCTTTTTTATGGCCTCTTTTCTCTTTTTTTTATTTGGGCTTCTTTGGCATCTTTTATTTATTTATTTTCGTCCAGAGTCTCATCCCGACTTGTGGGGGAATCATAGTCTCCATCATCCTTTCCTCACTGGGACAATGCTCTAATAATGATGATCATCACACTTTTATTTACTTACAACTCAAGAATTACAACTCGATACTTAGAACAAGATATGACTCTATATGAATGCCTCGGCGGTGTACCGGGATGTGCAATGATTCATGAGTGACATTATGAAAGAATTATGAACGGTGGATTTGCCACAAATACAATGTCAACTACATGATCATGCAAAGCAATATGACAATGATGGAGCGTGTCATAGTAAACGGAACGGTGGAAAGTTGCATGGCAATATATCTCGGAATGGCTATGGAAATGCCATAATAGGTAGGTATGGTGGATGTTTTGAGGAAGGTATATGGTGGGTTTATGATACCGTCGAAAGGTGCGTGGTATTAGAGAGGCTAGCAATGGTGGAAGGGTGAGAGTTTGTATAATCCATGGACTCAACATTAGTCGTAAAGAACTCACATACTTATTGCAAAAATCTATTAGCTACCGAAACAAAGTACTACGCGCATGCTCCTAGGGGGGTAGATTGGTAGGAAAAGACCACTGCTCGTCCCTGACCGCCACTCATAAGGAAGACAATCAATAAATAAATCATGCTCCGACTTCATCACATAACGGTTCACCATACGTGCATGCTACGGGAATCACAAACTTCAAGACAAGTATTTCTCAAATTCACAACTACTCAACTAGCATGACTCTAATATCACCATCTCCATATCTCAAAACAATTATCAAGTATCAAACTTCTCTTAGTACACAATGCACTCTAGATGAAAGTTTTTATTATATCCCTCTTGGATGCCCATCATATTAGGACTAGTTTCATAACCAAAGAAAACTACCATGCTGTTCTAAAGACCCTCAAAATGATATAAGTGAGGCATGAGAGTTCATCTATTTCTACAAAATAAAACCACCACCGTGCTCTAAAAAGATATAAGTGAAGCGCTAGAGCAACAACAAACTACTCCGAAAGATATAAGTGAAGATCAATGAGTAGTCGAATAATTATGCAACTATATGAAGATTATCTAACATTTAAGAATTTCAGATCTTGGTATTTTATTCAAGCATCAAGCAAAGCAAAAGAAAATAAAATGACGCTCCAAGCAAACCACATATCATGTGGCGAATAAAAATATAGCTCCAAGTAAAGTTACCGATGAACGAAGACGAAAGAGGGGATGCCTTCCGGGGCATCCCCAAGCTTAGGCTCTTGGTTGTCCTTGAATATTACCTTGGGGTGCCTTGGGCATCCCCAAGCTTAGGCTCTTGCCACTCCTTATTCCATAGTCCATCGAATCTTTACCCAAAACTTGAAAACTTCACAACACAAACTTAACAGAAAACTCGTAAGCTTCGTTAGTATAAGAAAGCAAATCACCATCATAAGGTACTGTAATGAACTCATTCTAAATTCATATTGGTGTAATATCTACTGTATTACAACTTCTCTATGATTCATACCCTCCGATACTACTCATAGATTCATCAAAATAAGCAAACAACACATCGAAAACAGAATCTGTCAAAAACAGAACAGTCTGTAGTAATCTGGATCAAACGTATACTTCTGGAACTCATAAAATTCTCAAATAAATTGCTGAACGTGAGGAATTTATCTATTAATCATCTGCAAAAAGAATAAATGAAATAGAGCTCTCCAATAAAAAATGGCAGTAATTCTCGTGAGCGCTAAAGTTTCTGTTTTTTACAGCATGATCATAAAGACTTCACCCAAGTCTTCCCAAAGGTTCTACTTGGCACAAACACTAATTAAAGCATAAAACCACATATAAAAATAGGCTAGATAAATTATTTATTAATAAATAGTATAAAAATCAAGGAACAAAAATAAAGTTGGGTTGCCTCCCAACAAGCGCTATCGTTTAACGCCCCTAGCTAGGCATGATGATTTCAATGATGCTCACATAAAAGATAAGAATTGAAACATAAAAGAGAGCACCCAGAAGAATATGACTAGCACATTTAAGTCTAACCCTCTTCCTATGCATAGGGAGTTTGTGAGCAAACAACTTATAGGAACAATAATCAACTAGCATAGGAAGGCAAAGCAAGCATAACTTTAAAACTTTAAGCACATAGAGAGGAAACTTGATATTATTGCAATTCCTACAAGCATATATTCCTCCCTCATAATAATTTTCAGTAGCATCATGAATGAATTCAACAATATAACCAGCACCTAAAGCATTCTTTTCATGATCTTCAAGCATAGAAATTTTATTACTCTCCACATAAGCAAAATTCTTCTCAATCGGAATAATAGTGGGAGCAAACTCAACAAAATAATTATCATGTGAGGCATAATCCAACTGAAAAGTAAAATCATGATGACAAGTTTCACGGGTATCATTATTCTTTATAGCATACAAGTCATCACAATAATCATCATAGATAGCAACTTTGTTCTCATAATCAATTGGAACCTCTTCCGAAATAGTGGATTCATCACAAAATAAAGTCATGACCTCTCCAAATCCACTTTCATCAATATAATCATCATAAATAGGAGGCATGCTTTCATCATAATAAATTTTCTCATCAAAACTTGGGGGACAAAAAATATCATCTTCATCAAACATAGCTTCACCAAGCTTGTGGCTTTGGATATCATTAGCATCATATATATTCAAGGAATTCATACTAACATCATTGCAATCATGCTCATCATTCAAATATTTAGTGCCAAACATTTTAATGCATTCTTCTTCTAACACTTTGGCACAATTTTCCTTTCCATCGTACTCATGAAAGATATTAAAAAGGTGAAGCGTATGAGGCAAACTTAATTCCATTTTTTTGTAATTTTCTTTTATAAACTAAACTAGTGATAAAACAAGAAACTAAAAGACTCGATTGCAAGATCTAAAGATATACCTTCAAGCACTCACCTCCCTGGCAACGGCGCCAGAAAAGAGCTTGATGTCTACTACACAACCTTCTTCTTGTAGACATTGTTGGGCCTCCAAGTGGAGAGGTTTGTAGGACAGTACTAAATTTCCCTCAAGTGTATGACCTAAGGTTTATCAATCCGTAGGAGGCGTAGGATGAAGATGGTCTCTCTCAAGCAACCCTACAACCAAATAACAAAGAGTCTCTTGTGTCCCCAACACACCCAATACAATGGTAAATTGTATAGGTGCACTAGTTCGGCGAAGAGATGGTGACACAAGTGGTATATGGATGGTAGATAAAGGTATTTGTAATATGAAAATATAAAAACACCAAGGTAACTAATGATAAAAGTGAGCGTAAACGGTATTGCAATGCTAGGAAACAAGGCCTAGGGTTCATACTTTCACTAGTGCAAGTCCTCTCAACAATAATAACATAATTGGATCACATAACTATCCCTCAACATGCAACAAAGAGTCACTCCAAAGTCACTAATAGCGGAGAACGAACGAAGAGATTATGGTAGGGTACGAAACCACCTCAAAGTTATTCTTTCCAATCAATCCGTTGGGCTATTCCTATAAGTGTCACAAACAGCCCTAGAGTTCATACTAGAATAACACCTTAAGATACAAATCAACCAAAACCCTAATGTCACCTAGATACTCCAATGTCACCTCAAGTATCCGTGGGTATGATTATACGATATGCATCAGACAATCTCAGATTCATCTATTCAACCAACACATAGAACCTCAAAGAGTGCCCCAAAGTTCCTACCGGAGAATCACGATGAAAACGTGTGCCAACCCCTATGCATAGGTTCATGTGCGGAACCCGCAAGTTGATCACCAAAACATACATCAAGTGAATCACATGATATCCCATTGTCACCACAGATACACACGGCAAGACATACATCAAGTGTTCTCAAATCTTTAAAGACTCAATCCGATAAGATAACTTCAAAGGGGAAACTCAATCCATTACAAGAGAGTAGAGGGGGAGAAACATCCCAACTATAATAGCAAAGCTCGCGATATATCAAGATCATGCCACCTCAAGAACACGAGAGAGAGATCAAACACATAGCTACTGGTACATACCCCCAGCCCCGAGGGAGAACTACTCCCTCCTCGTCATGGAGAGCACCAGGATGATGAAGATGGCCACTAGAGAGGGATTGCCCCCTCTGGCAGGGTGCCAGAACGGGTCTAGATTGGTTTTCGGTGGCTACGGAGGCTTCTGGCGGCGGAACTCCCGATCTATTGTTCTCTCCGATCGTTTTAGGGTATATGGGTATATATAGGAGGAAGAAGTATGTCAGGGGAGCCACGAGGGGCCCACGAGGGTGGAGGGCGCGCCCCAGGGGGGTGGGCGTGCCCCCTACCTCGTGGCTCCCTCGTTTCTTTCCTGACATGCACTCTAGGTCTATCAGGTTGCTTTCCTTCCAAAAATAACTTCCGTGAAGTTTCAGGTCAATTGGACTCCGTTTGATTTTCCTTTTCTGCGATACTCTAAAACAAGGAAAAAATAGAAACTGGCACTGGGCTCTGGGTTAGTAGGTTAGTCCCAAAAATAATATAAAAGTGTATAATAAAGCCCATAAACATCCCAAGTTGATAATATAATAGCATGGAACAATCAAAAATTATAGATACGTTGGAGACGTATCATATATCTTTGCTCATAGTTGAACTTGAAAGACAATTTTTTCATATGCATCCTTCCATACAAAGGATTTTCCTAGAATTTTCTAATATTGAACATTCTTCTGTTAAGCGAGCAGCGGCCATCTTTTTATCTCATGAGTTCAGATTTATAATAAAAGAGTCCAATGAAATTTTTGCGCATTATAGGGTGGATGCCGGTCGTCCTCCCATAAAAGCAATCCTTTTTTATCAAGAAGACATTATGCGTTTACGATCCTTAGATCATGTTGCTTTTAATGAAAAACTTATAAAAAAGGTTCCTACCTATGTTCTTATTGATAGGATCTCTGAATTTAATGATAATTTTTCTATCTAGAATAATGGGCTTGGTTTTTCCCTTGAACAAAGACTCATGACTTTTTGCCAAAAGAATGCTTATAATGATGAATTGGTTGTGCAATATGAGGGGCCAAAGGAGGAACCAATACCTCCCGAGCTTGATCTTGGGGACTTTTGTCCCATTAAATTTAGCCCTTTTGATTACTTTTGCTTGCCACAAAGAAAGCTTGCTGCTGAACGTAGGGATTATGAGATGAGTTTTCGTGATTTACCTTATCATTATCATGGTAATACCTAGATCTATCCTCACTTTTATGCCTAGCTAGCTAGGGGCGTTAGACGATAGCGCTTGTTGGGAGGCAACCCAATTTTATTTTTGTTCCTGTTTAGTAATAAATAATTTATCTAGCCTCTGCTTTTTTGTGTTTATTGTGTTTAATTAGTGTTTGTGCCAAGTAGAACCGTTGGGAAGACTTGGGGAAAGTCTTTTTGATCTTGCTGTAAAAAACAGAAACTTTAGCACTCGTGAGAATTGCTGCCATTTTTTATTGGAGAGTGATATTTAGTTAATTCTTTTTGAATATGATTAATAGATAAATTCCTCACGTCCAGCAATTTATTTTAGAATTTTTGGGGTTCCAGATCTTGCGTTAGCTACAGATTACTACAGACTGTTCTGTTTTGACAGATTCTGTTTTTCGTGTGTTGTTTCCTTATTTTAATGAATCTATGGATAGTAATGGAGTTTATAAACCATAGAGAAGTTGGAATACAGTAGGTTTAACACCAATATAAATAAATAATGAGTTCATTACAGTACCTTGAAGTGGTGTTTTGTTTTCTTTCGTTAACGGAGCTCACAAGATTTTCTGTTAAGTTTCGTGTTGTGAAGTTTTCAAGTTTTAGGTAAAGATTTGATGGATTATGGAACAAGGAGTGGCAAGAACCTAAGCTTGGGGATGCCCAAGGCACCCCAAGGTAAAATCCAAGGACACCAGAAAACCTAAGCTTGGGGATGCCCCGGAAGGCATCCCCTCTTTTGTCTTCGTTCATCGGTAACTTTACTTGGAGCTATATTTTTATTCACCACATGATATGTATTTTGCTTGGAGCATCTTGTATGATTTGAGTCTTTGCTTTTTAGTTTACCACAATCATCCTTTCTGTACACACCTTTTGAGAGACTCACATTATTATAAATTTATTAGAATACTCTATGGGCTTCACTTATATCTTTTGAGCTATATAGTTTTTGCTCTAGTGCTTCACTTATATCTTTTAGAGCACGGTGGTGGTTTTATTTTATAGAAATAATTGATATCTCATGCCTCACTTATATTATTTTGATAGTCCTTTAGAACAGCATGGTAATTTCCTTTTAGGCATAATAAAAACTTTCATATAAGTGCATTGAATACTATGAGAACTTTGATACTAGATAATTGTTTTGAGATATGGAGATGGTGATATTAGAGTCATGCTAGTTGAGTAGTTGTGAATTTGAGAAATACTTGTGTTGAAGTTTGTGATTCCCATAGCATGCACGTATGGTGAACCGTTATGTGATGCGGAGCATGATTTATTTATTGATTGTCTTCCTTATGAGTGGCGGTCGGGGACGAGCGATGGTCTTTTCTTACCAATCTATCCCCCTAGGAGCATGCGCGTAGTACTTTGTTTCGATAACTAATAGATTTTTGCAATAAGTATGTGAGTTCTTTATGACTAATGTTGAGTCCATGGATTATACGCACTCTCACCCTTCCACATTTGCTAGCCTCTCTATTACCGCGCACTTTTCGCCGGTATCATGCACCCACCATATACCTTCCTCAAAACAGCCACCATACCTACCTATTATGGCATTTCCATAGCCATTCCGAGATATATTGCCATACAACTTTCCACCGTTCCGTTTGTTATGACATGCTTCATCATTGTCATATTGCCATGCATGATCATGTAGTTGACATCGTATTTGAGGCAAATCCACCATTCATAATTTTTACATACATGTCACTCTTGATTCATTGCATATCCCGGTACAACACCGGGGGATTTCACATAAAGTCATATTTTGTTCTAAGTATTGAGTTGTAATTCTTTAGTTGTAAGTAAAAAGAAGTGTGATGATCATCATTATTAGAGCATTGTCCCAGTGAGGAAAGGATGATGGAGACTATGATTCCCCCACAAGTCGGGATGAGACTCTGGACGAAAAAGAGAGAGAAAAGAGGCCAAAAGAAAAAAATAAAGAAGGCCCAAATAAAAAAAGAAATAAAAAATGAGAGAAAAAGAGAGAAGGGACAATGTTACTATCCTTTTTCCACACTTGTGCTTCAAAGTAGCACCATGATCTTCATGATAGAGAGTCTCGTATGTTGTCACTTTCATAAACTAGTGGGAATTTTACATTATAGAACTTGGCTTGTATATTCCAATGATGGGCTTCCTCAAATTGCCCTAGGTCTTCGTGAGCAAGCAAGTTGGATGCACACCCACTTCGTTTGTTTTGTTGAGCTTTCATACACTTATAGCTCTAGTGCATCCGTTGCATGGCAATCCCTACTCACTCACATTGATATCTATTGATGGGCATCTCCATAGCCCGTTGATACGCCTAGTTGATGTGAGACTATCTTCTCATTTTTTGTCTTCTCCACAACCACCATTGTATTCCACCTATAGTGCTATGTCCATGGCTCACGCTCATGTATTACGTGAAAGTTGAAAAAGTTTGAGAACATCAAAAGTATGAAACAATTGATTGGCTTGTCACCGGGGTTGTGCATGATTTAATATTTTGTGTGATGAAGATAGAGCATAGCCAGACTATATGATTTTGTAAGGATAACTTTCTTTGGCCATGTTATTTTGAGAAGACATGATTTCTTAGTTAGTATGCTTGAAGTATTATTATTTTTATGTCAATATTAAACTTTTATCTTGAATCTTTCGGATCAGAACATTCATGCCACAGTAAAGAAAAATTGCATTGAGAAATATGTTAGGAAGCAGTCCACATTAAAAATTTTGTTTTTTATCATTTACCTACTCGAGGACGAGCAAGAATTACGCTTGGGGATGCTTGATACGTCTCCAACGTATCTATAATTTTTGATTGTTCCATGCTATTATATATTCTGTTTTGGATGTTTAATGGGCTTATTTATACA
Source organism: Triticum urartu (assembly GCF_003073215.2). Classification (NCBI taxonomy): domain Eukaryota; kingdom Viridiplantae; phylum Streptophyta; class Magnoliopsida; order Poales; family Poaceae; genus Triticum; species Triticum urartu. Next base: position 120,131,210 of record NC_053024.1, read on the forward strand.
CTTTTATATTATTTTTGGGACTAACCTATTAACCGGATGCCCAGCCCAAATTGTTGTTTTTTTTGCCTATTTCAGTGTTTCACAGAAAAAGAATATCAAACGGAGTCCAACCGGAATGAAACCTTCGGGAGCATGATTTTTGGAACAAACGTGATCCAGAGGACTTGGAGTGGACGTCAAGCAACCAACGAGGAGGCCACGAGGTAGGGGGTGCGCCTACCCCCTGAGCGCGCCCTCCACCCTCGTGTGCCCCTCGTGGCTCCACTGACCTACTTCTTCCTCCTATATATACCTACATACCCTGAAAACATCAGAGAGCACCACGAAAACCTAATTCCACTGCCGCAACCTTCTGTACCCGTGAGATCCCATCTTGGGGCCTTTTCCGGCGCTTCGCCGGAGGGGGGCATTGATCACGGAGGGCTTCTACATTAACACCATAGCCTCTCCGATGATGTGTGAGTAGTTTACTTAAGACCTTCGGGTTCCTATTTATTAGCTAGATGGCTTCTTCTCTCTCTTTGGATCTCAATACAAAGTTCTCCTCGATTCTCTTGGAGATCTATTCGATGTAATCTTCTTTTGCGGTGTGTTTGTCGAGATCCAATGATTTGTGGGTTTATGATCAAGATTATCTATGAACAATATTTGAATCTTCTCTGAATTCTTTTATGTATGATTGGTTATCTTTGTAAGTCTCTTCGAATTATCAGTTTGGTTTGGCCTACTAGATTGATCTTTCTTGCAATGGGAGAAGTGCTTAGCTTTGGGTTCAATCTTGCGGTGCTCGATCCTAGTGACAGTAGGGGAAATGATACGTCTCCAACGTATCTATAATTTTTTATTGCTCCATGCTATATTATCTACTGTTTTGGATGTTTATGGGCTTTATTATACACTTTTATATCATTTTTGGGACTAACCTATTAACCCAGAGCCCAGTGCCAGTTTCTGTTTTTACCTTGTTTTAGGGTTTCGAAGAAAAGGAAAATCAAACGGAGTCCAATTGACCTGAAACTTCAGGGAACTCATTTTTGGAAGGAAAGAAGCCCAGAAAACTTGAAGTGCACGTAAGGGAACCTTTGAGGAGGCCACGAGGTAGGGGGGCGCGCCCACCCCCTCTAGGCGCGCCCTCCACCTTGTGGGCCCCTCGTGGCTCCCCTGACGTACTTCTTCCACCTATATATCTCCATATACCCTAAAAACATCCGGGAGCACAATAGATCAGGAGTTCCACCGCCAGAAGCCTACATAGCCACCGAAAGCCAATCTAGACCCGTTCCGGCACCCTGCCGGAGGGGGCAATCCTTCTTCGGTGGCCATCTTCATCATCCTGGTTCTCTCCATGACGAGGAGGGAGTAGTTCTCCCTCGGGGCTGAGGGTATGTACCAGTAGCTATGTGTTTGATCTCTCTCTCGTGTTCTTGAGGTGATACGATCTTGATGTATCGCGAGCTTTGCTATTATAGTTGGATCCTATGATGTTTTCTCCCCCCTCTCCTCTCTTGTAATGGATTGAGTTTCCCCTTTGAAGTTATCTTATCGGATTGAGTCTTTAAAGATTTGAGAACGCTTGATGTATGTCTTGCCGTGCGTATCTGTGGTGACAATGGGATATCACGTGATTCACTTGATGTATGTTTTGGTGATCAACTTGCGGGTTCCGCCCATGAACCTATGCATAGGGGTTGGCACACATTTTCGTCGTGATTCTCCGGTAGAAACTTTGGGGCATTCTTTGAGGTTCTATGTGTTGGTTAAATAGATGAATCTGAGATTCTGTGATGCATATCGTATAATCATACCCACGGATACTTGAGGTGACATTGGAGTATCTAGGTGACATTAGGGTTTTGGTTGATTTGTGTCTTAAGGTGTTATTCTAGTACGAACTCTAGGGCTGTTTGTGACAATTATAGGAATAGCCCAACGGATTGATTGGAAAGAATAACTTTGAGGTGGTTTCGTACCCTACCATAATCTCTTCGTTTGTTCTCCGCTATTAGTAACTTTGGAGTGACTCTTTGTTGCATGTTGAGGGATAGTTACGTGATCCAATTATGTTATCATTGTTGAGGGAACTTACACTAGCGAAAGTATGAACCCTAGGCCTTGTTTCAACACATTGCAATACCGTTTACGCTCACTTTTATCATTCGTTACCTTGCTGTTTTTATATTTTCAGATTACAAAAACTATTATCTACCATCCATATACCGCTTGTATCACCATCTCTTCGCCGAACTAATGCACATATACAATTTACCATTGTATTGGGTGTGTTGGGGACACAAGAGACTCTTTGTTATTTGGTTGCAGGGTTGCTTGAGAGAGACCATCTTCATCCTACGCCTCCTACGGATTGATAAACCTTAGGTCATCCACTTGAGGGAAATTTGCTACTGTCCTACAAACCTCTGCACTTGGAGGCCCAACAACGTCTACAAGAAGAAGGTTGTGTAGTAGACATCAGGAAACGACACGTATTGTATTGTTGCCATCGAGGATAAAAAGATGGGGTTTATATCATATTGGATGAGTTTATCCCTCTACATCATGTCATCTTGCTTAAACCGTTACTCTGTTCTTATGAACTTAATAGTCTAGATGCATGCTCGATAGCGGTCGATGTGTGGAATAATAGTAGTAGATGCAGGCAGGAGTCGGTCTACTTGAAACGGACGTGATGCCTATATACATGATCATACCTAGATATTCGCATAACTATGCTCAACTCTATCAATTGCTCGACAGTAATTTGGTCACGCACCATAATACGTATGCTATCTTGAGAGAAGCTACTAGTGAAACCTATGGCCCCCGGGTCTATTTTCCATCATACAAGTTTCCAATCTATTTTATTTTGCAATCTTTACTTCCAATTTATATCATAAAAATACCAAAAATATTTATCTTATTATTATTATCTCTATCATATCTCACTCTTTCAAGTGGCCGTGAAGGGATTGACAACCCCTTTATCCCATTGGTTGCGAGGTTCTTATTTGTTTGTGTAGGTATGAGGTGAGCCGTGCGTGGTCTCCTACTGGATTGATACCTTGGTTCTCAAAAACTGAGGGAAATACTTACGCTGCTTTGCTGCATCACCCTTTCCTCTTCAAGGGAAACCATGTTGGGGAACGTAGCAGAAATTCAAAATTTTCCTACGTGTCACCAAGATCTATCTATAGAGAAACCAACAACGAGGGGAAGGAGAGTGCATCTACATACCCTTGTAGATCGCTAAGCGGAAGCGTTCAAGAGAACGGGGTTGAAAGAGTCGTACTCGTCGTGATCCAAATCACCGGAGATCCTAGTGCCGAACGGACGGCACCTCCGCGTTCAACACACGTACAGCCCGGTGACGTCTCCCATGCCTTGATCCAGCAAGGAGAGAGGGAGAGGTTGATGAAGACTCCATCCAGCAGCAGCACAACGGCGTGGTGGTGGTGGAGGAGCGTGGTGATCCAGCAGGGCTTCGCCAAGCACCGCAAGATATGAGGAGAAAGAGAGGTAGGGCTGCGCCAACAAGAGAAGAAACTTCGACTGTGGGCTGCTCATTTGCCTCCACTATATATAGGGGGAGAGGGGGGCTGCGCCCCACCTAGGGTTCCACCCTAGGGGCGGCGGCCAGCCCAGATCCCATCTGGTGGAGCGGCCAAGGGGGGGGAGGGGAAACTTGCCCCCCAAGCTAGGTGGGGCGCCCCCTCCCCAAACCCTAGGCGCCTTGGGCCCTTGTGGGGGGTGCACCAGCCCACCTGGGGCTGGTCCCCTCCCACACTTGGCTCATGCAGCCCTCAGGGGCCGGTGGCCCCACTTGGTGGACCCCCGGGACCCTCCTGGTGGTCTCGGTACGTTACCGATAAAACCCGAAACTTTTCCGGTGACCAAAACAGGACTTCCCATATATAAATCTTTACCTCCGGACCATTCCGGAACTCCTCGTGACGTTCGGGATCTCATCCGAGACTCCGAACAACATTCGGTAACCACATACAAAATTCCTTTATAACCCTAGCGTCATCGAACCTTAAGTGTGTAGACCCTACGGGTTAGGGAACCATGCAGACATGACCGAGACGTCCTCCGGTCAATAACCAACAGCGGGATCTGGATACCCATGTTGGTTCCCACATGTTCCACGATGATCTCATCCGATGAACCACGATGTCGAGGATTCGATCAATCCCTTATACAATTCCCTTTGTCTAGCGGTATTGTACTTGCCCGAGATTCGATCGTCAGTATCCCGATACCTTGTTCAATCTCGTTACCGGCAAGTCTCTTTACTCCTTCCGTAACACATCATCTCGTGATCAACTCCTTGATCACATTGTACACATTATGATGATGTCCTACCGAGTGGGCCCAGAGATACCTCTCCGTCACACGGAGTGACAAATCCCAGTCTCGATTCGTGCCAACCCAACAGACACTTTCGGAGATACCCGTAGTGCACCTTTATAGCCACCCAGTTACGTTGTGACGTTTGGCACACCCAAAGTATTCCTACGGTATCCAGGAGTTGCACAATCTCATGGTCTAAGGAAATGGTACTTGACATTAGAAAAGCTTTAGCATGCGAACTACACGATCTTGTGCTATGCTTAGGATTGGGTCTTGTCCATCACATCATTCTTCTAATGATGTGATCCCGTTATCAATGACATCCAATGTCCATGGTCAGGAAATCGTAACCATCTATTGATCAACGAGCTAGTCAACTAGAGGCTTACTAGGGACATGGTGTTGTCTATGTATCCACACATGTATCTGAGTTTCCTATCAATACAATTCTAGCATGGATAATAAACGATTATCATGAACAAGGAAATATAATAATAACTAATTTATTATTGCCTCTAGGGCATATTTCCAACAGTCTCCCACTTGCACTAGAGTCAATAATCCAGTTCACATCGCTATGTGATTAACACTCAAGGTCACATCCCCATGTGACTAACACCCAAAGAGTTTACTAGAGTCAATAATCTATTTCACATTACCATGTGATTAACACTCGATGAGTTCTGGGTTTGATCATGTTATGCTTGTGAGAGATGTTATAGTCAACGGGTCTGAATCTTTCAGATCCGTGTGTGCTTTACAAATCTCTATGTCATCTCCCAGATGCAGCTACCACGTTCTATTTGGAGCTATTCCAAATAACTGTTCTACTATACGAATCCAGTTTACTACTCAGAATAATCTGGATTAGTGTCAAAGTTTGCATCGGTGTAACCCTTTATGACGAACTCTTTTACCACCTCCATAATCGAGAAAATTCCTTAGTCCACTAGTTACTAAGGATAACTTTGACCGCTGTCCTGTGATCCATTCTTGGATCACTCTTGTACCCCTTGACTGACTCATGGCAAGGCACACTTCAGGTGCGGTACACAGCATAGCATACTGTAGAGCCTACGTCTAAAGCATAGGGGACGACCTTCGTCCTTTCTCTCTATTCTGCCGCGGTCAGGTTTCGAGTCTTACTCAATGTTCACACCTTATAACACAGCCAAGAACTCCTTCTTTGCTGATCCATTTTGAACTCCTTCAAAATCTTGTCACGGTATGTATTCATTTGAAAGTACTATTAAGCGTTTTGATCTATCCTCATAGATCTTAATGCTCAATACTCAAGTAGCCTAATCCAGGTTTTCCATTGAAAAACACTTTTCAAATAACTCTGCATGCTTTCCAGAAATTCTACATCATTTCCGATCAGCAATATGTTAACAACATATACTCATCAGAAATTCTATAGTGCTCCCACTCACTTCTTTGGAAATACAAGTTTCTCATAAACTTTGTATAAACCCAAGATCTTTGATCATCATCAAAGCGTATATTCCAACTCCGAGATGCTTACTCCAGTCCTTAGAAGGATTGCTAGAGCTTTGCATAGTTGTTAGCATCTTTCAGGATTGTTAAAACCTTCTGGTTGTATCACATACAACCTTTCCTCAAAAAAATCATGAGGAAACAATGTTTTTGACATCCTATCTGCAAGATTTCATAAATAATGCAGTGACTGCTAATATAATTCCAACGTACTCTTAGCATCGCTACGAGTGAGAAAGTCTCACCGTAGTCAACTCCTTGAACTTGTCGGGAAACATCTTAACGACAAGTCAAGCTTTCTTAATGGTGACATTTACCATCATTGTCCGTCTTCCTTTTAAAATCCATCTGTACTCAACAGCCTTACGACCATCGAGCCGTTCTGCCAAAGTCTACACTTTGTTTTCATACATGGATCCTCTCTCGGATTTTATGGCCTTGAGCCATTTATCGGAATCCGGGCCCACCATCGCTTCTCCATAGCTCGTAGGTTCATTGTTGTCTAGCAACATGACTTCCAAGACAGGATTACGTACCACTCTGAAGTAGTACGCATCCTTGTCGTCCTACGAGGTTTGGGAGTGACTTGATCCGAAGTCTCATGATCAATATCATAAGCTTCCACTTCAATTGGTGTAGGTGCCATAGGAACAAATCTTTGTGCCCTGCTATACACTAGTTGAAGTGACGGTTCAATAACCTCATCAAGTCTCCACCATCCTCCCACTCAATTCTTTCGAGAGAAACCTTTCCTCGAGAAAGGACTCGATTCCAGAAACAATCCCTATTGCTTTCGGATCTGAATTAGGAGGTATACCCAACTGTTTTGGGTGTCCTATGAAGATGCATTTTATCCGCTTTGGGTTCAAGCTTATCAACCTGAAACTTTTTTACATAAGCATCGCAGCCCCAAACTTTTAAGAAACGACAACTCAGGTTTCTCCAAACCATAGTTCAAACGGTTTCGTCTCAACGGAATTACGTGGTGCCCTATCAATGTGAGTGCGGTTGTCTCTAATGCCTAACCCATGAATGATAGTGGTAATTCGATAAGAGACATCATGGTACGCACCATATCCAATAGGGTGCAACTATGATGTTCGGACACACCATCACACTATGGTGTTCCAGGCGGTATTAGTTGTGAAACAATTTCCACAGTGCCTTAATTGTGTGCCAAACTCGTAACTCAGATATTCATTTCTATGATCATATCATAGACATTTTATCCTCTTGTCACGAAGATCTTCAACTTCACTCTGAAATTACTTGAACCATTCAATAATTCAGACTTGTGTTTCATCTAGTAAATATACTCAGTATCTACTTAAATCATCTGTGAAGTAAGAATATAACGATATCCACTGCGTGCCTCAGCACTTATTGGACTGCACACATCAAAATGTATTACTTCCAACGAGTTGCTTTCTTGTTACATCTTACTGAAAACGAGGCTTTTCAGTCATCTTGCCCATGTGGTATGATTTGCATGTCTCAAGTGATTCAAAATCAAGTGAGTCCAAACGATCCATCTGTATAGAGTTTCTTCATGCATATCTACCAACAAACATGGTTCGCATGTCTCAATCCTTTCAAAAAATGAGTGAGTCCAAAGATCCATCAACATGGAGCTTCTTCATGCGTTTTATACCAATATGACTCAAATTGCAGTGCCACATTTGTGTGGTACTATCATTACTATCTTATACCTTTGGCATGAAAATGTGTATCACTACGATCGGGATGGTATTATTCAAATAAACAGAGTAACCATTATTCTCCTTAAATGAATAACCGTATCGCAATAGACATAATCCAATCATGTCTATGCTCAACGCAAACACCAAATAACAATTATTTAGGTTTTAATACCAATCTCCATGGTAGAGGGAGCGTACGATATTTGATCAACCTTGGAAATACCTCCAACACATATCGTCATCTCACTTTTTAGCTAGTCTCCGTTTATTCCGTAGCCTTTTGTTTCGAGTTACTAACACTTAGCATCCGAACCGGTATCTAATACCCTGGTGCTACTAGGAGTACTAGTAAAGTACACATTATAATGCATATCCAATATACTTCTGTCGACCTTGCCAGCCCTCTCATCTACCAAGTATCTAGGGTAGTTCTGCTTCAGTGACCGTTCCCCTTATTACAGAAGCACTTAGTCTTGGGCTTGGGTTCAACTTTGGGTTTCTTCACTAGAACAGCAACTGATTTGTTGTTCCATGAAGTATCCCTTTCTTGCCCTTGCCCTTCTTGAAACTAGTGGTTTTACTAACCATCAACGATTGATGCTCCCTTTTGATTTCTACTTTCGCGGTGTCGCGAATAGCTCAAGGATCATATCTATCCCTGATATGTTATAGTTCATCACGAAGCTCTAGTAGCTTGGTGGCAGTGACTTTGGAGAACCATCACTATTTCATCTGGAAGATCAACTCCCACTCGATTCAAGCGATTGTTGTACTTAGACAATCTGAGCACAAGCTCAAGATTGAGCTTTTCTCCCTTATTATGCAGGCTAAGAAAATCGTTGAAGGTCTTATACCTCTTGACGTGGGCACGAGCCTGAAATCCCAATTTCAGTCCTTGGAACATCTCATATGTTCTGCGATGTTTCAAAAACGTCTTTGGTGCCTCAATTCTAAACCATTTAGCATTACGCACTGAACTATCATATAGTCATCAAAACGTGTATGTCAGATGTTCGCAACATCCACAGACGGTTCGAGGTTCAGCACACATAAGCCTTCTACTGTCTGCATAATTGCTACTATCAACTTTCAACTAATTTTTCTCTAGGAACATATCAGTAGAACTAAAGCGCGAGCTATGACATAATTTGCAAAATCCTTTTGACTATGTTCAGGATAAACAAGTTCATCTTATGAACTCCCACTCAGATAGACATCCCTCTAGTCATCTAAGTGATTACATGATCCGAGTCAACTAAGCCGTGTCCGATCATCACGTGAGACGGACTAGTCATCGTCGGTGAACATCTTCATGTTGATCGTATCTACCATACGACTCATGCTCGACCTTTCGGTCTCTTGTGTTCTGAGGCCATGTCTATACATGCTAGGCTCGTCAAGTTAACCTAAGTGTTTCGCATGTGTTCCGAGGCCATGTCTATACATGCTAGGCTCGTCAACACCCGTTGTCTTCGAACGTAAGAATCTATCACACCCGATCATCACGTGGTGCTTCGAAACGACGAACTTTCGCAACGGTGCACAGTTAGGGAGAACACTTGTCTTGAAATTTTAGTGAGGGATCATCTTATTTAAGCTACCGTCGTTCTAAGCAAATAAGATGTATAAACATGATAAACATCACATGCAATCAAATAGTGACATGATATGGCCAATATCATATTGCTCCTTTTGATCTCCATCTTCGGGGCTCCATGATCATCATCGTCACCGGCATGACACCATGATCTCCATCATTGTGTCTCCATGAATTGTCTCGCCAACTTATTACTTCTACTACTATGGCTACCGGTTAGCAATAAAGTAAAGTAATTACATGGTTGTTCAATGACACACAGGTCATACAATAAATAAAGACAACTCCTATGGCTCCTGCCGGTTGTCATATTCATCGACATGCAAGTCGTGATTCCTATTACAAGAACATGATCAATCTCATACATCACATATCATTCATCACATTCTTCTTGGCCATATCACATCACATAGCATACCCTGCAAAAACAAGTTAGACGTCCTCTAATTGTTGTTTGCATGTTTTACGTGGCAGCTATGGGTTTCTAGCAAGAACGTTTCTTACCTACGCAAAAACCACAACGTGATATGCCAATTGCTATTTACCATTCATAAGGACCCTTTTCATCGAATCCGATCCGACTAAAGTGGGAGAGACAGACACCCGCTAGCCACCTTATGCAACTAGTGCATGTCAGTCGGTGGAACCAGTCTCACGTAAGAGTACGTGTAAGGTCGGTCCGGGCCGCTTCATCCCACAATGCCGCCGAATCAAGATTGGACTAGTAACGGTAAGCATATTGAACAAAATCAACACCCACAACTACTTTGTGTTCTACTCGTGCATACAAACTACGCATAGACCTAGCTCATGATGCCACTGTTGGGGAACGTAGCAGAAATTCAAAATTTTCCTACGTGTCACCAATATCTATCTATAGAGAAACCAGCAACGAGGGGAAGGAGAGTGCATCTACATACCCTTGTAGATCGCTAAGCGGAAGCATTCAAGAGAACAGGGTTGAAGGAGTCGTACTCGTCGTGATCCAAATCACCGGAGATCCTAGTGCCGAACGGACGGCACCTCCGCGTTCAACACACGTACAGCCCGGTGACGTCTCCCATGCCTTGATCCAGCAAGGAGAGAGGGAGAGATTGAGGAAGACTCCATCCAGCAGCAGCACAACGGAGTGGTGGTGGTGGAGGAGCGTGGTGATCCAGCAAGGCTTCGCCAAGCACCGCGAGATATGAGGAGAAAGAGAGGTAGGGCTGCGCCAACAAGAGAAGAAACTTCGACTATGGGCTGCTCCTTTGCCTCCACTATATATAGGGGGAGAGGGGGGGGCTGCGTCCCCACCTAGGGTTCCACCCTAGGGGCGGCGGCCAGCCCAGATCCCATCTGGTGGGGCGGCCAAGGGGGGGAGAGGGGAAACTTGCCCCCCAAGCTAGGTGGGGCGCCCCCTCCCCAAACCCTAGGCGCCTTGGGCCCTTGTGGGGGGGGGCGCACCAGCCCGCCTGGGGCTGGTCCCCTCCCACACTTGGCCCATGCAGCCCTCCGGGGCCGGTGGCCCCACTTGGTGGACCCACGGGACCCTCCTGGTGGACCCGGTACGTTACCGATAAAACCCGAAACTTTTCCGGTTACCAAAACAGGACTTCCCATATATAAATCTTTACCTCCGGACCATTCCGGAACTCCTCGTGACGTCCAGGATCTCATCTGGGACTCCGAACAACATTCGGTAACCACATACAAACTTCCTTTATAACCCTAGCGTCATCGAACCTTATGTGTGTAGACCCTACGGGTTCGGGAACCATGCAGACATGACCGAGACGTCCTCCGGTCAATAACCAACAGCGGGATCTGGATACCCATGTTGGTTCCCACATGTTCCAAGATGATCTCATCGGATGAACCACGATGTCGAGGATTCGATCAATCCCGTATACAATTCCCTTTGTCTAGCGGTATTGTACTTGCCCGAGATTCGATCGTCAGTATCCCGATACCTTGTTCAATCTCGTTACCGGCAAGTCTCTTTACTCCTTCCGTAACACATCATCTCGTGATCAACTCCTTGATCACATTGTGCACATTATGATGATGTCCTACCGAGTGGGCCCAGAGATACCTCTCCGTCACACGGAGTGACAAATCCCAGTCTCGATTCGTGCCAACCCAATAGACACTTTCGGAGATACCCGTAGTGCACCTTTATAGCCACCCAGTTACGTTGTGACGTTTGGCACACCCAAAGTATTCCTATGATATCCGGGAGTTGCACAATCTCATGGTCTAAGGAAATGATACTTGACATTAGAAAAGCTTTAGCATGCGAACTACACGATCTCGTGCTATGCTTAGGATTGGGTCTTGTCCATCACATCATTCTTCTAATGATGTGATCCCGTTATCAATGACATCCAATGTCCATGGTCAGGAAACCGTAACCATCTATTGATCAACGAGCTAGTCAACTAGAGGCTTACTAGGGACATGGTGTTGTCTATGTATCCACACATGTATCTGAGTTTCCTATCAATACAATTCTAGCATGGATAATAAACGATTATAATGAACAAGGAAATATAATAATAACTAATTTATTATTGCCTCTAGGGCATATTTCCAAAAAAAACAAACACATGCTCAAGAGGTAGGAGCATGTATGATTTCCAAGAAATCTGTTAATCTCTCCATTGTTCCGGAGAACGGAGTTTTAGTCATCTTGCCCATGAGGCATGGTTCGCAAGTACCAAGTGATTCATAATCAAGTGATTCCAGAAGTCCATTGGAATGGACTTCCTTCATGCGCTTTATACCAATATGACCCAAACGGCAGTGCCACAATTAAGTTGCACCATCATTACCAACTGTGCATTTTTTGGCTTCAATACTATGAACATGTGTATCACTACTATCAAGATTTAGTAAATATAGACCACTCATCAAGGGTGCATGACCATAAACGATATTACTCATATAAATAGAACAACCATTATTCTCTGATTTAAATGAATAACCGTCTTGTATCAAACAAGATCCAGATATAATGTTCATGCTCAACGCTGGCACCAAATAGAATTATTAAGGTCTAAAACTAATCCCGAAGGTAGATGTAGAGGTAGTGTGCCGATGGCGATCACATCGACTTTGGAACCATTTCCCACGTGCATCGTCACCTCATCCTTAGCCAATCTTCACTTGATCCGTAGCCCCCGTTTCAAGTTGCAAATATTAGCAACAGAACCAATATCAAATATCTAGGCGCTACTGCGAGCATTAGTAAGGTACACATCAATAACATGTATATCTAATATAGCTTTCACTTTGCCATCCTTCTTCTCCACAAAATTCTTGGGACAGTTCCGCTTCCAGTGACCAGTCCCTTTGCAGTAGAAGCACTCAGTTTCATGCTTAGGTCCAGACTTGGGTTTCTTCACTTGAGTAGCAACTGGCTTGCTGTTCTTCTTGAAGTTCCCCTTCTTCCCTTTACCCTTTTTCTTGAAACTAGTGGTCTTGTTGACCATCAACACTTGATGCTCCTTCTTGATTTCTACCTCCGCAGCCTTGAGCATTGCGAAGAGCTCGGGAATAGTCTTATCCATCCCTTGCATATTATAGTTCATCCCGAAGCTCTTGTAGCTTGGTGGCAGTGATTGAAGAACTCTGTCAATGACACTATCATCAGGAAGATTAACTCCCACCTGAGTCAAGTGGTTGTGGTACCCAGACATTCTGAGTATATGTTCACTGACAGAACTATTCTCCTCCATTTTGCAGTTGTAGAACTTATTGGAGACTTCATATCTCTCAATCCGAGCATTTGCTTGAAATATTAACTTCAACTCCTAGAACATCTCATATGCTCCCTGACGTTCAAAACGTCGTTGAAGTCCCGGTTCAAAGCAGTAAAGCATGGGACACTGAATTATCGAGTAGTCATCAGCTTTGCTCTGCCAGGTGTTCACAACATCTGGCGTTGCTCCTACAGCGGGTTTGTCACCTAGAGGTGCTTCCAGGACATAATTCTTCTGTGCAGCAATGAGGATAATCCTCAAGTTCGGACCCAGTCCGTGTAGTTGCTACCATCATCTTTCAACCTAGCTTTCTCTAGGAACGCATTAAAATTCAAGGGAACAACAGCAGGGGCCATCTATCTACAACAACTTAGACATGCAAAATACTATCAAGTACTAAGTTCATGATAAATTAAAGTTCAATTAATCAAATTACTTAAGAACTCCCACTTAGATAGACATCGCTCTAATCATCTAAGTGATCACGTGATCCATATCAACTAAACCATGTCTGATCATCACGTGAGATAGAGTAGTTCTTAATGGTGAACATCACTATGTTGATCATATATACTATATGATTCACACTCGATAGTTTTCCGAGGCCATATCTGCATATGCTAGGCTCGTCAAGTTTAACACGAGTATTCTGCGTGTGCAAAACTGGCTTGCACCAGTTGTATGTGAACGTAGAGCTTATCACACCCGATCATCACGTGGTGCCTTGGCATGACGAACTGTAGCAACAGTGCATACTCAGGGAGAACACTTATACCTTGAAATTTAGTGAGAGATCATCTTATAATTCTACCGCCGAACTAAGAAAAATAAGATGCATAAAGGATAAACATCACATGCAATCAATATAAGTGATATGATATGGCCATCATCATCTTGTGCCTTTGATCTCCATCTCCAAAGCACCGTCATGATTACCATCATCACCGGCTTGACACCTTGATCTCCATCGAAACATCGTTTTTGTCTCGCCAACTATTGCTTCTACGACTATCGCTACCGCTTATTGATAAAGTAAAGCAATTACATGGCGATTGCATTTCATACAATAAAGCGACAACCATATGGCTCCTGCCAGTTGCCGATAACTCTGTTACACAACATGATCATCTCATACAATAAATTTAGCATCATGTCTTGACCATATCACATCACAACATGCCCTACAAAAACAAGTTAGAAGTCTTCTACTTTGTTGTTGCAAGTTTTACGTGACCGCTACGAGCTGAGCAAGAATCGTTCTTACCTACTGAGGGAGTCCTGGATTAGTGGGTCTCCAGACAGCCAGACTATATCCTTTGGCCGGACTGTTGGACTATGAAGCCACAAGATTGAAGACTTTGTCCCGTGTCCGGATGGGACTCTACTTGGCGTGGAAGGCAAGCTAGGCAATATGGATATGTATATCTCCTCCTTTGTAACCAACTTTGTGTAACCCTAGCCCCCTCCGGTGTCTATATAAACCGGAGGGTTTTAGTCCGTAGGGCAACAGACAATCATACCATAGGCTAGCTTTTAGGGTTTAGCATCTCCGATCTCGTGGTAGATCAACTCTTGTACTACTCATATTATCAAGAATAATCAACTAGACGTAGGGTTTTACCTCCATCAAGAGGGACCGAACCTGGGTAAAACATCGTGTCCCCTGCCTCCTGTTAGCATCCGCCTTAGACGCACAGTTCGGGACCCCCTACCCGAGATCCGCCGGTTTTGACACCGACATTGGTGCTTTCATTGAGAGTTCCATTATGCCATCACCGTAAGGAAGGATCCCTCGCCTCGTTGTTAAAAACAACGTTACCGCCGGGGGAGCCTTGGCTGTCGGCCAAACTCTCTGGCTTGGCAGTTTCATCATGACCGCCCGTTCGGCTGCTGCACCGATGATGACCTCTCGGGTCATCAAAAAGAACCTCCACGTCGGATCGGAATTTGCCGAGCACATGGATCCAATGGAGCTCTCTTCCCTAAACGAGCTCTTGGATCGTATTGCCGCCTTGGGAGTCGCTACAGACTATGATCGGATTGGGCTTAAACCCGATCAAAGGGAAATTAACTCTCCGCCGGTCACCCATCATATTGTGGTGGTGGAGGAACAATGCGGCGATTCTTCCTCTATCTTGAGGACTAACTATGTCCGGATTCCTGAGCTCTCCGAGCCGGATACCCATTTATGGGAGGACATCACCCAAGCCCTGAACCTAGAGTCAGGCAGCGGGCCAGACTTATTGGGCAACACTCCGGAGTCTGAACTTCCAAAATTGGAAACTCCTCGGCCCCTGGGTCTCAGATCGGGTAGGGGTTCGGACTCAAATCCACCCACCCACCCAGACATAAACGATCTTTCCCACATCAGGCAAGAGCCCCATGAAACAGTACATCATTATTGGGCCAGATTCCTCCTTGTGATGAACAAGGTTAAGGACTGTAGCGAGGAAGACGCAGTCTCATTTTTCTGCAATAATTGCACGGACAAGGGAATCCTTAATGCCTTAAGTCACCATGACATATCACGCTTCGCTGACTTGGCGTCCATAGTACGAAAATACTGTGCGATGGAAAGTGCCTGGAAAACCGAAACGAAATTTTGGGATAATCCGGCTCGGAATATACACCCAGTCCGAAGTAAAAGGGTGCACTATCATAAGACACCCGAGTTAGTTACAAAGAAACAAAAACCCTCTACATGGCATGGAACCGTATTGGGGGGATGGCTTAACGGACCCTGCAAAATTCATAGTACAACGGATACCATACCAACACACAGCCTTAGAGCATGTTGGATACTCCGGCAGGTGGCCAAAAGTGGTGAGGATCTTCTCATCCCAAATGCCACAGAGCACCATCCTGTGGATAACAATACGGTATTAACAGTCTTTGAAACCTTCGCATCAAATAATAGGCGCAAGCGAACACTCCACAGCCTCGCCGAAATCTGCCATGTGGCAGCAATGAATCCATGGACTGACACGGCTATTACCTTCAGTGCCAGTGACGAACCTAAATTCCGAACAGCCCGAGCACCAGCTGCACTGGTCCTCAGTCCAACTGTGGACGGCTTTCAACTCAGCAAAGTACTCATGGACGGCGGCAGTGGATTAAACCTCATCTATGAGGAAACTCTTCAAAAAATAGAAATAGACTGGAATCGCATTGATCAAAGCAGCACAACCTTCAGAGGAATCATCCCTAGTTGGGAAGCACGCTGTGCTGGGAAAATCACACTAGATGTGGTATTCGGCACGCCAGAGAACTATAGGTCCGAAGAAATTACATTCCAAGTGGCCCCGTTCAGTAGTGGATACCACGCCCTTTTAGGACGGGAGAACTTCACGATCTTCCAAGCCATACCCCATTATGGGTACATGAAGCTCAAGATGCCCGGGGCCAACGGAATCAGCACTCTAGGTAGTGATCCGGACACAGCACTCTGTGCCAAAAACAAAACAGCCGCATTGGCCCTCGAGGCATTATCCGAAGCCCTTTCGGCTGAGGAATTAACTGCGCTACGCTCCACAGTGGACAGGGATGACGTGATACTTGACAAGAGATCCAAGTCCACCTCTTTTAAACCAGCGGATGAAATAGTCAAATTCCAAGTCCACCCAACGGACCCTACAAAAACAGCCTCCATCGGGGCACGGTTAAACCCTGCCATGGACGCCGCACTACGAGAGTTCCTGCTCGAGAATTGGGACATATTCACCTGGCACCCCTCAGACATGCCAGGAATCCCACGCAGGCTGGCCGAGCATAGCCTCAATATCCTAAAGGGATTCAAGCCGGTCAAGCAGGCTCTTCGGCGTTTCTCTAAACCTAAGAGACAAGCTATGGGAGAGGAACTAGCCAAGTTATTGGAGGCTGGATTCATTAGAGAAATAAAACACCCGGACTGGCTAGCAAACCTGGTGATGGTACCAAAGAAGGACAAATCCTGGCGCCTATGTGTCGACTTCAAGGACCTCAATAAGGCTTGCCCGAAGGATCCCTTCCCCCTCCCCCGCATTGATCAAATTATCGATGCTACCGCAGGACACGAGTCATTGTGTTTCCTCGACGCATACTCCGGCTACCACCAAATCAAGATGGCGGAGTCCAACCAAGCCGCAACGGCATTTATCACACCATATGGCCCCTTTTGTTTCAACACAATGCCTTTTGGGCTCAAAAACGCCGGCGCAACATATCAGCGCATGATTCAGACATGTCTGGAGAAACAGATCGGTAAAACAGTAGAGGCATACGTAGATGATGTAGTCGTTAAAACCAAACACGTCGACTCTCTAATAGATGACTTGAGGCTCACATTCAACAACCTCCAAACATATGACATCGAGCTCAATCCGGAAAAATGCGTTTTCGGCATACCAACCGGAAAGCTCCTGGGCTTCATTGTCTCCAGTAGAGGAATTGAAGCTAATCCGGCCAAAATCCGAGCTCTGTCACAGTTGGCTATCCCAACGGACCTCAAACAAATCCAGAAATTAACTGGATGTGTGGCGGCTCTAAGCTGCTTTATCTCCCGCTTAGGAGAAAAGGCATTACCCCTTTATCGCCTCCTTCGGCGCACCGAACACTTCGAGTGGACGGACGCTGCCACAGCCGGATTAGAAGAAATAAAAGCCATACTGGCAACCAACCCAATCCTGGCCGCGCCAAACATCGGTGAACCAATGCTGTTGTACATTGCTGCAACTCATTAGGTTGTAAGCGCAGTGCTCGTTGTCGAACGAGAAGCGGGCGAACATAAATTCCCTCTTCAAAAGCCGGTATATTATGTATCCACTGTCCTCACTCCATGCAAATCACGGTACCCACATTATCAAAAGATAGCCTATGCGGTATTCATGGCATCCCGGAAGCTGCGACACTACTTTCAAGAGTGTTCATGAATAAGGAGCTCGATGATATGTCTAAAGAATTTGATGGTTTAAAATCTCAGATTTCTTATCTTGAGAAGTTAATAGCGGAAGTTTCGGATAAGCAAGCCACCTTAGTTAATAAGATGTCCGCTAAGCCGGAATTTTTTTGAAAGATAAATATAAAGATCTAAAATTTATTGATGTGTCCCCTATTAAATCTTTGTTTTGCAATATGAATCTTGATAATGATGGGACTGAATATGATCCACCTTTACCTAGACGGCGTTCCAAAAATTCAAAGTCTTTAGATATTGATGCTAAAATTGTTAAAAGTGGGATTGAAGAAGTCAAAACTTTAAATATTGATGAACCCACTATTTTAGATTTCAAGGAATTTAATTATGACAATTGCTCTTTGATAGATTGTATTTCCTTGTTGCAATTCGTGCTAAATTCTCCTCATGCTTATAGTCAAAATAAAGCTTTTGCTAAACATATCGTTGATGCTTTGATGCAATCTTATGAAGAAAAAGTTGAGTTGGAAGTTTCTATCCCTAGAAAACTTTATGATGAGTGGGAACCTACTATTGAAATTAAAATGTAAGATCATGAATGCTATGCTCTGTGTGATTTGGGTGCTAGTGTTTCCACGATTCCAAAGACTTTATGTGATTTGTTAGGTTTCCGGGATTTTGATGATTGCTCTTTAAACTTGCACCTTCCGGATTCCACTATTAAGAAACCTATGGGAAGAATTAATGATGTTCTTATTGTTGCAAGTAGGAATTATGTGCCCGTAGATTTTATTGTTCTTGACATAGATTGTGTCGGATTTCGGGTTTCGGCAGACCCTTGAGGTTCGAACACTGGGGTGCACGGGGAGATCTCTCCCCTACCGATCTACGTCCGATCCTCTCGTGCGAACTAAGATAAAAATGATGAACAGCACAAGAGACGCGAGGTTTATACTGGTTCGGGCCACCGTTGTGGTGTAATACCCTACTCCAGTGTGTGGTGTGGTGGATTGCCTCTGGGGCTGATGATGGAAAGTACAAGGGAAGAACAGCCTCGCGAGGGGTGTTCTTGAGCTGATGCGGTGCGTTCTACTTAGTCTCTACTGGGTTTTCCCCCTTCTCTCTCTCCTTTTTCCCTTTGTAGAGGCTAGCTCTATTTATAGAGGCCCTGGGCCTCTCCCCAAATAATTGAGCGGGAAGGGCGCCAACAATTGGCCATTTTGAAGGGGAACATCTAGTACAAGTTATCCTGACCAAAGGTGGTCTTCTGTAGCGACCAGACCTCAAACAGTCTGATCTTTGTGCTCCGGTGTCATCCCTGGATCAGTAATGCTGACACCACACAGTACTCGAAGGATTTATAGCAGAGTAGCAATCACACACTTATTACATCGAGTGTCTCAAAAGAGAACTTATTACAATAAATATGGCTTAAGGCCATCTAATAACGATAACAGCGGAAGGCTTGAAAGATAAGTGCGTCCATCAACTCCAACGCCATCACTGAGTATAGAACCACGACCTAAAACTCATTAATCGTCGTCTGAAAAGTCTGCAACATTAACGGTGCAGCCCGAAACGGGTCAGCACATGGAATATGCTGGCAATGTAACACATAGAGAGCATTGGAATGAAATAGCTATACTATATGCATATTTGGCTGGTGGAAAGCTCTATGGTTACAGTTTTGCGTAAAGCCAATTTTTCCCTACTTCAAAGGAATAAATTTAATTACTATCATGTGGTTGTTAAACATTGAGAATGGTTGACAGCATTCTCAATCCCAATTAAAAATATCATTATCAAAACCCAACAAAATTAATTTAGAGTAACATGTTGAGATTCACACGATAATCCAAGCACTAGATACTCAATATGTCCATAATCGGGGACACGGCTAACCATGATTAGTTTATTACACTCTGCAGAGGTTTGTGCACTTTTCCCCACAAGAATCGATCGCCTCCGTTTGGTTTCTCGCACTACATGGTGTTTGAGAAGACGGATGACCGAGACATAGTCTTTCAGAAGCGCTAGCACCTTACGATCGGGTAGACCGTACCACCTACATCCCCTACATCTGCTAGTCTACCACTGTAAGAGTTCGCACGACTTAGTCAACTATGCTAGAGCCCATAATAGCTTGTGGCTGCACACGGAAGTTTCTAGTATGAATAGTCTCATGATCCCTTTGGGCCTGGGTGGCGGTCCAAAAGAAAACAGGCAAGTCCTGGAATACCTAGGTGCCTCAATCCACCCAGATGTGTGTTTAAGTTGCCACCTTAGATAAACCATTAATTAATAAAACTCACATCTGTCATGGATATCACTCACCCAATCCACATCTACTAGCATAGCATGGCATAATAAGCAAACGTAGAAGTAACTCCCAAAGGTTTGATAATAAACAGGTAATAGGTACTACCTCATCTACTTCCCATCCCACAATTTAATTAGATCCTAACCATGCAATGTGTGAGGATTGATCTAATGCAATAAAATTGGGTAGTAGAAAAGGTATGATCAAAGTGTTACTTGCCTTGCTGATGATCCGGGAAACCTAGCGATTCGAAGTAACAAGTGGCGCACTCCGGTATTCTATCGCAGACAAACAAACAAGCGTACAATAAGTACTCATCTAATGCATGGGTAAAACTCAAATAAGAGATCTAACCAGAAGGTTCAACTTAAGAACTCCGGTTGGCAAAAAGAATCAAATCGAACAAAGCAACGAAAGTCAAACGGCGAAAGAAAACAACTTAGTTCTACTAATCTGGATCTAGGGAAAATTTTACAGTAGCAAAAACTGGTTTAAGTTGATTAAGAAGATAGAGGGTTTCGAGATGAAACTCTAGGCGCTTCAATCGCCTGATTCCGATAAACGAGCGAAAAGTTATACTAAAACGAAAATCGGATCAGGAATCGCGATCAGAAAAATCGCGGATTAAATCCGAGAAAAAGAAAAGCGACGAACATTCGCTAGAACGGATGAACGGACGAACACTCGCTATTTAAATAAACCGGAAAAATCGATCTATTTAAAAAAACCGAATCTAGAAAAAAATAAACCGAAGAAAACCGGTCGGTTTTTTTTAAAAAAAACCGGCGGCATGGATTTCGAGGCACGGCGAACCTCGGGCGGCGGGATCGACGGTGGCGGCATCCGGCAGGGCTGCGGGCGGCGGCGCGGTGGCGGGCAACAGCGGCGGTGGCGGGCGGCGGCGGCGGCGCTGGTGGCAGCGGCGGCGGGCGGGGCTTGGGGCGGCTCGGGGCTAGGGTTCGGCCTGGGGTGGGCCGGCTTATAAAGGGCGAGTCGGGCCGGAGTCCGGATAGGACATGGCCCGTAGGTCGGTTCATTATTTTTTTTAAATAATTACGCGCAGAAGAAAAATAAAAAGAAATACTAAACAGACATCAAAAATTTCGAAATAAATTTTCACGGGCTTCTAAAATTAAGCCGCACAAGGTGAACATTTATTTGGGACCTACATGCAATTTTGAAAAACGCACATTTTTCCTAAATTCAAATAAAACACCGAAAAACTCCAAAAAATCTTATTTGATTTTATTATTAAATCCTCAATATTTCTCTATTTTGGGAAAGTCATTTTATTCCCTCTCTCATATTTTTGTAATAGAAATAATTGATGATAAAATAAATAAAATCAAATGATCCTATTCTCAAAATTTGAGAAAACTCAAATATGAAAATAACGAAATCCCCAACTCTCTCCGTGGGTCATTGAGTTGCGTAGAATTTCTAGGATCAACCAAAATGCAAAATAAAATATGGTATGCAATGATGATCTAATGTATAACATTCCAAATTGAAAATTTGGGATGTTACAAACCTACCCCCCTTAAGATGAATCTCGCCCTCGAGATTCGGGTTGGCTAGAAAATAGGTGAGGGTGGTCCTTGAGCAAATCTTCCTCTCGTTCCCAGGTGGCTTCATCCTCTATGTGGTGGCTCCACTGAACTTTGCAAAACTTGATAACCTTGCTGCGGGTAAATCGGCTGGCAGACTCGAGGATCTTAATTGGTTTCTCCTCGTAGGTCAAATCATTATCCAACTAAATAGTTTCCAAAGGCACTGTGTCTCTCAAAGGTATGTCAGCCATGTCCGCGTGACATTTCTTTAACTGGGAATCGTGGAACACATCATGAACTCCTGACAATCCTTCGGGCAATTCCAACTTGTAGGCCACTTCTCCCATACGCTCCAAAACTCGATATGGTCCTACAAATCGTGGTGCTAACTTCCCTTTAACTCCAAAACGCTTTGTTCCCCGAAGTGGAGATACTCGAAGATAAGCTCTATCTCCGACTTCGTAAACTGTTTCCTTGCGTTTAGAATCTGCATAACTTTTCTGTCTGGACTGGGCTACCTTGAGCCTATCACGAATCAACTTCACCTTCTGTTCAGACTCTTTAATCAAGTCAGGTCCAAACAACTGGCGGTCTCCAACTTCGTCCCACGACAACGGTGTCCTGCACCTCCTTCCATACAAAGCTTCGAAAGGGGCCATCTTTAAACTGGTTTGGTAACTGTTGTTGTAAGAGAACTCTGCATATGGCAAATTATCGTCCCAACTAGATCCATAATCTAGCGCACAAGCTCTCAGCATATCCTCCAAAATCTGATTTACTCTCTCGGTCTGTCCATCTGTCTATGGATGAAAAGCTATACTGAATTATAGCCTGGTACCCAAAGTTTCATGAAACTGCTTCCAGAACTTTGAGGTAAACTGGGTTCCTCTATCTGATACGATACTCCTTGGAACTCCATGCAGACATACGATCCTGGTCATGTATATCTTTGCCAACTTAGCACTGGTGTAAGTGGTCTTTACTGGGATGAAATGAGCTACTTTCGTCAATCGATCAACTACAACCCAAATCGAGTCATAGCCTGAACGAGTCCTGGGCAATCCTGTGATAAAATCCATGCCTAACTTATCCCACTTCCATTCGGGTATCGGCAATGGTTGTAACAATCCTGCTGGCTTCTGATGCTCTGCCTTTACTCTCTGACATACATCACAAACTGCTACATACTCCGCAATATCCTTCTTCATTCCGGTCCACCAAAAAATATCCTTCAGATCCAAGTACATCTTGGTATTTCCTGGATGAATTGAATATGGTGAGTCATGTGCCTCTTGCAGTATCAATTTCCTGATCTCCGGGTCAATGGGCACGTAAACGCGGTCTTCAAACCATAGGGTATCGTGCTCATCCTCACGAAATCCCTTAGGTTTTCCTTTGCTAAGTTTCTCCTTTATAGCGGCAATCTCTTTGTCGGTCTTCTGAGCTTTTCTGATTCTATCCATCAAAGTTGACTGAATCTCCAATGCTGCTACATAGCCTCTCGGAACTATTTCCACACATAGTTCACAAAGATTTTATTCTAACTCCTTGGGTATTTTCTCCCGTCATTAATGTATTGACATGGCTCTTACGGCTTAATGCGTCAGCTACTACATTAGCCTTTTCGGGGTGATAATGCAATTTCATATCATAATCCTTGATGAGCTCCAACCATCTCCTTTGTTTGAGATTTAACTCCTTCTGTGTGAAAATGTACTTCAAACTCTTATGATCCGTGTACACCTCACAATGGTTTCCAATGAGGAAATGTCTCCATGTTTTCAAAGCATGCACTACGGCTGCTAACTCTAAATCATGCGTGGCATAATTTAACTCATGAGGCTTCAGTTGTCTTGAGGCATATGAAACAACTCTCCCTTCCTGCATAAGCACTGCTCCAAGTCCTCGACGTGAAGCGTCTCAATACACCTCATAATCTTTGGTCTGGTCTGGCAAAATCAACACTGGTGAGGTAACCAAACGTTTCTTCAACTCCTGGAAACTAGCCTCACATTCCTCTGTCCATATGAACTTGGTATCTTTCTTTAACAACTCTGTCCTAGGCTTCGCAATCTTTGAGAAATTCTCAATAAATCTCTGATAGTATCCTGCGAGTCCAAGAAAACTCTGGATCTCTCCAACTATTGTTGGGGCTACCCACTTGGTCACGGTATCAACTTTAGTGGGATCAACTGATATACCTTCTCCAGATATAACGTGTCCGAGGAATCCTACTTCCTTC
Source organism: Triticum urartu (assembly GCF_003073215.2). Classification (NCBI taxonomy): domain Eukaryota; kingdom Viridiplantae; phylum Streptophyta; class Magnoliopsida; order Poales; family Poaceae; genus Triticum; species Triticum urartu. Next base: position 120,155,097 of record NC_053024.1, read on the forward strand.
AACCAAAACTCACATTTGCTGAACTTGGCATATAATTGATGTTCTCTGAGCTTTCCAAGTACCAAACGCAAATGCTCCTTATGCTCCTCTTCATTCTTCGAATAAACCAGGATATCATCAATGAACACTACGACGAACTTATCCAAGAACTCCATAAACACTTTGTTCATCATGTTCATAAAATAGGCAGGTGCGTTAGTCAGACCAAATGACATAACGGTATACTCGTACAGCCCATACCTAGTGGTAAAAGCTGTCTTAGGAATATCCTGTTCTCGAATCTTCAACTGGTGGTATCCTGATCGCAGATCGATCTTGGAAAATACCTTAGTGTAACATCCCAAAATTCTAAATTTTGGAATGTTATAATAAATAGATAGCTTTGATTGATTGTTTGATGGATTGTCTGAAAGTGAGTGAATTCGAAACTTTTGAAAGTTAAATGAGAGGGAATAAAAGGACTTTCCCAAACTTTCATATTTGCTTTTATGATCTCCATGATTTCAGATTCTTTTCAAACACAAAACCCTAGAGAGAAGATGACATGACTTCTTCCATTTAAAATGAAAAGGGTGTTTGAAAAATATCTGAATTCCATTGGGGAAATATTTTCCAATTCAGAAACTTTATGCAACTCAATGATTTTCACGAGAGAAGATAAAATGACTTCTTCAAATTATATCAAATATGAGTTGGGAGTTTCAAAGAATTAAATTCAAAGTTCTTTTTGAATTTATTTTCAATTTGGATTTATTTGAGTTTTATTCAAATTATTTTTCTCCAAAAATAAAATATAGAAATTAGTGTAACATGATTCCCTACATTAGAAAATTGGAGAAAAATTAATTTGAAATCATTTTGGTATTTTTAAAATGATTTTATTGAGTTTTTATTAGACCAGTAGCACTCTTTGAATTATTAGAATCTGTGTGTATTTTATTTAATGCTAGAAAAATGTTCATGTCGTAGAAAATCTTTTTCTGAAAATGTTGATATATAATATGCCTATATAAAGTTTTATTTTTATTTTTGTTTTTTAGTTTATCTCATTCTGTTTAAAAAAACTGCGCGCGCGCCTAAAGCTAACTGTCGCCCACGTGCGCATCAAAGTACCAGCGGGCGCCCTAATCTTTTTTTCTTTATCCTATATGGGCCAGGTCCAGCCAGTCTTTTCAGTTTTCTTTTCTTCTTAGGCCGAATTTTTTCAAAAAAAAAACTGCAGCATGTACACGCGCGCACGGCCGATGGGCTTTAGGCCCGTGCGAGGCGTTAGCCTTTTTCTCCTGTGTTTCGTTTAATTACATCTACGTTTAGTCCCATATTGCCTAGCCTTTGACCTCTAAGCCTCTTTTCCACCAATAAATATAGACCCATAGAGCCTCCAAAAATCATCCGATTCGGGTTAAATCAATATTTTGGTTTGACTAGATTCATTTAGAAAAAATATATTTCTACTCTCCGGCGCGACTTCTAGAAATTTTCTCCACTCTCCAAAGTTGTCTTTTCTCTGCCTTATAAAGGTTTCTTTCTTTATTTATTTTTCTTCTTATACTTCCGTAGTTTATTATTTTTAGACTAATACGATAGAATAATTAGATTATCAATTAGTCTACGTATTTATACATTAGACCCTAGCCCGTAGCTATTTTTTTTATCTCTTCCGTAAAACAGGTTGGCCCTGATTTTTCAAATAGCCATAACTTTTTACTTGTTTGCCCAAATCCAACGAAACCAACGCCCACTTCTTCGTTATGATGTCCTCTATCCAGTAATCCAACCCAAACATGTTTTTGAAAATTTTAAAATTTGAATTAGATCAGATTTGAATTCAAACTTCTTTTGATCATATCTTTTTATCCGTAACTCCGTTTGAGTTGATTCTTTTTGCAAAACGAAGCTCTTGACCTAAACATTCTAACAAGGCCAAATTCACATAATTTTGGTACTGTTAGAAATTGTTTTATGTTGCAAGAGTTATTTGCTTGGTTTTGATGTTTCCGAATCGTCTTCTTCGATCTTTCTGATCTTTTGAGTGATTGCTTATGTGTGGTTACTATTGCTTGCTTACGATAGATTGACCGGAGTGTGACGAGTAGATCCATCAAGATTTTGAGTGCGAATCATCTTCATCAACATTGCAGGCAAGTTCACACTTTGATCATACCTTTTCTACAACCCATGTTTTATTGCATTAGATCAATCCTCTCACATTGCATGATTAGGATCTAATTAAATTGTGGGATGGGAAGTAGATGAGGTAGTACCTATTACCTGTATTATTATGAAACCTTTGGGAGTTACTTGTATGTTTGCTTATTATGCCATGCTATGCTAGTAGACGTGGATTGGGTGAGTGATATCCATGACAGATGTGAGCTATTAATTTTAATGGTTTATCTAAGGTGGCAACTTAAACACACATCTGGGTGGATTGACGCACCTGATGTCTATCAGGACTTGCCTGTTTTTATTTTGGACCGCCACCCTGGCTCAAAGGGATCATAAGATAATTCATGCTAGAAACTTCCGTGTGCAGCCACATGCTACTATGGGCTCTAGCATAGTTGACTAAGTTGTGCGAACTCTTACGGGGTGGACTAGCAGATGTAGGGGTTGTAGGTGGTACGGTCTACCCCACATGTAAGGTGCTAGCGCTTCTGAAAGACTATGTCTCGATCATCCGTCTTCTCAAACACCATGTAGTGCGAGAAAACAAATGGAGGCGATCGAGTCATGTGGAGAAAAGTGCGCAAACCTCTGCAGAGTGTATAAACTAATCATGATTAGCCGTGTCCCCGGTTATGGACATCTTGAGTATCTAGTTCTTGGATTATCCTGTTGATCTCATCACGTTACTTTAAATGAATATTGTTGGGGTTTAACAATGTTAATTAATTGGGATTGAGAATGCTGTCAACCATTCTCAATGTTCAACAACCACCATGATAGTTAATTAAAATTTATTCCTTTGCAGTAGGGAAAAATTGGCTTTTCGCAAAAACCTTATAACCATAGAGCTTTTCCACCAGCCAAATATGCATGTAGTGATAGCCTTTATTCATCATTCTCTATGGTGTGAATTTGCCAGTACATTCAATGTACTGACCCGTTTTCGGGCTGCAACGTCTCATGTTGCAGGTTTCTTACGACGAGTAAGTGATACGTTAGGGTTACGATTTCTACACTCAACTTTGCCGTTGGTGTTGATGGGAATCCACAACCTTGTTGCTTCCGCTATATGGATTGAGGTAATAGTATTTACGTTACTTTATACATGTGATTTACCTCTGTTATAAATCCTTCGAGTACTGTGTGTGTCAGCATACCGATCCATGGATGGCACTTAAGCACAGAGACTTGATCCATTCGGGTCAGGTCGCTACAAGATGGTATCAGAGCACATGTTGACTGTAGGACGTGATCCTAGAAACTGGCAAGCCCATAGCAAAGATTTTTCTCTACAACTTTCCCTTTCAAAAAGATCTTTTACCTCTCTTCTCTTCTGAGCTTATTCAAATATTCCCTTTTAGTGAGACTATACCTCTTTTTCCTTTTGACCACACGAAGATTCGACTGATGAGACCACTCCAAGAAGTACTAGATATCGGATAACTAAGACCACTATGGAATGAAGGAGATTTTACCATGCATTATAGTAATGGAAACTACAGTGGTTGAAGACCGAAGAGTAGGAGAATTGGAGGCTCTGAAGAATTCCCAGATTTGTATGACCTAGGAAGGCTACCCTTATGGAACTTGGCAGACTATGGAAGTTGTCGATTGCCCGAGATCAAGGTGTATTGGAGAAAGACCAAAACATGGAGAGTTGAGAACTCAAAGTTTTGTCAAAGAAAACCCTAAGGCAAGAGATATCAACTGTGGAGAGATAGCTCATGGAAATGACAAGAGCAGAAACACGGTTATCCGTGATGTCATCACCATTGATACTGTGGTCACCAAGCTGAGCTAAGCATGCATTCCTTCGAAAGGATTAGATGGTAGAAGGCTGATGGAGCATCTATCAGCAAAGGATGCAGTTTTAAACTTAGCTGGTGTATCACCAGGATCCGGAGTAGTACATCAAGAAGTTTAAAATGGAGCTCCAGGAAGTCGTATAAGACAAGGAAGTATTTCATGAGGAACTCAGGATCCTGAAGATGAGAGTAGCCAAGCTGGAGGAGCTACAACCTCGAGATACCGGAGAATTGTCAGGAACTGAAGGACAGTATGACCATGGTTCATGTGAAGGATGTTGAAACCATAAGTTTGAAATGCAACTCCGGAATATTAAAGGATGTCACGAGAGATTTCACGTCAACAGAGATGATCTGGCAAAAGAACTTGAGAAGACAAGCATGATCGGAAGAAGCCATTAGAGGCATGAACAAGGTTTGAAGAATTTGGAGACGTTGAAGATTTATTGACCCTTAGAAGACCAAACCCCGTTTTATACCCACGTTAGATGCGACGATTGTGAGCTGTCATTTGTTTGATGTTTTTCGACAGCCACAACAAAAATCTGTCTTTTCAAAACTTTTGTTTGTATTGTGTGTCCCTCTCCCTCTCTCTTATCTCACCCCAAAACCCATGGACCCAATAGAGGATGAATGGAGATGAGTTTGTATTTTTGGGACCAATGAGTCAATTGGAGACAGACCAATGGATTCAAAACATGGAGGATCACATGGAGAATAACCCTATAGTCGAAAAGGATATGACCCAACATGCTCTTTAGTGCTTTGAAAGAGGTGCTGCTACTTGGTGGAGGATATACCAAACCATGAATGGATGGCAAGGAGTAACCACTTGGAAAGAATTTAAGTTGACTTTGCCAAAGTCTCGGTTTGTGTCCCAGAAGTTGAAGCCTTATGGAAAGGATATGAAGAAACCTTGTGCATGCAAGATTTGTGGAGAAATCGGACACACCCATAAAGAACACAAGGATGAGTTCCCTAATGGTGAAGGAAGTCACCCAGTTGAAGAATACCCAACTAGGCAGATTACTTGTTTCTTGTGTGAAGGGATTTCCCACTATCCTACTCAGTGTCACATTTACCCCATGGTACGAAGGACCGTACAACAGAATAAAGAAGTAATGAAAGGAGCCCTTATGGAAAGTTTAGAAGAACCTGTGATGAAGGAAGATGTGGAGGACACACCCAAAGAAGAACCAATTAAACCCTGCACCAAGTCATGCTATTCATGTGGAGAAGAAGGACACATCTCCCAAAATTGTTTGAATGGGGATCTAGTAGAATTCTCGACAGAGGAAGTAGAATATGACCCACAGGAAATAGAAGCCCTGATTGGAATGGAAAAGTCCAGGAAGAGAAACTGATTGGATTCCAGGAAGGACCTGAGTCATATCACCTGTTACAGGTGCAAGGAGTCAAGGCACTACCTCAACAATTGCCCAAAAAGGAAACCTCGATACTTGTCAGAAGTAATATGTTTTAGTGGTAATGGAGCAGGGCACTTTGCCAGAGAATGCCCCAAGGAGAAGGAAACTTGTGCTAGGTAGTTGAGTTTGCAACAAAAGAAATGGAGTAGTAGAAGTGAGAACATTTTCTTTTATATTAAGGTGTTGAGTTGAGACATGTAATGGAAAAGCGAGAGATTGTAATTAATTGAGAGTGAATAAAGTTAGCATCGTTTGTACTGATATGGATTTTATGAGTTGTTACTCTATGAAGAAGAATTTTGGCCATTCTGAGGATATGAGAAATATGGTCTATGGAAGATTTGTGCATTTTAAGGGTGGTAGTACCCTGTAAGAACCCTTGACCCCTAGAAAAAAAATAAGGATACTCCACTGAGTGGATTTCGGACAAAATAAATACGAGTTTTGTCTCGATATGTGTGATACCCCAAGAGTATGTGGGATGAAGTTGGAGACCGTCAGTTGTTTGGACCAAATGTGATCAAGGAGTCAGAAGAGAATGTTAAGTTGATTCGAGATAGAAGGAAGGAAGCTCAGTCCAGGCAGAAGAGTTATGTAGACTCAAGGAGGTAGTCTATGAAATTGGAGAATGAGCATGTCTTCGTGTGACCCCTCTGCGAGGAGTTAAACGATTTGGAGTTAAGGGACAGTTAGCCCCGAGATTTGTAGGACCATACCGAGTTTTGGAGTGTATGAGAGAAGTGGCCCACAAGTTTGAGTTACCCGAGGGACTGTCAGGAGTTCAAGATGTGTTTCACGTTTCCCAGTTGAAGAAGTGCCATGCAGAGATGGCCAATATTCCCGTGTAAGGATGCTTGACCGCAGAAAGGATAATGATGTTCCATGAAGTGGAATATGGACTTCATAAGTATAAGTTTTATCCCGGTATGAGTGATATCCCACGAGGATGAAGAGATGAAGTACTATTGGATATAAAGGAGGTAGAATGTTGATTATGGAGCAACTGTAACTCCATGCTGAGTCTAAGTAATCACGTTTTTAGTTTGGTGCCAATAGAAGGAAGGAAGACAGTACAATTGGATGGATTTAAGAATACTAGGAAGTTGGAAGTTGGAACAATGATCAGTTGCCCGATGATAAGTTCAAGGACTACAAGTGATGAGATGGGCCATAACCCACATGCCCCAGGACCTGCCAAGAAGCAAGCACATTCTTGCTGAAGGAAAAACCCTAGAAGTGGATATACCTTTGTCGACAGACGATTTTATAGGAGTTTACGCAAAACCCGAGAGTTGTGAAGGAACGATAGATGTTTGTCTGGCTTGCAGAATCAATGGATTAATCCGAACTTGGTTCGTCGACGAGAGAAATTCTGCAATGCTTGTGAGGATGACCGAGTGTTAGAATGCGAGATTCGCTAAACTGTATACAAGGTAATGATTTGGGTGCGGGATGGATTGATCACCATACCGACTTACTCTTATTGTTCGCCTTGCTATATGGAATGGTAAATCTGAGTGACTTACCTATAGTAGAGAGACGACGATGAAAACCTTGTTTAAACCTTAGAATGGTATAGGTATTTTTCCCTTGTACAAGGCAGCTTTTGCCAACCGTAGGTTATATGGTGAGGATCAACCCAGACCCATTTGCTGCAGGAGAAACCATAAATTGTTGACCACCATGAGATATCGATAGTCATTTAGTTTTGGCGCCAGACCCGTCAGCTAAGAAGACCCAATGTCGGAATAACCTTACCAAGAGGAAAGGACAGAAGAATTGAGGAAAAGGTTATGCCACTACCGGAAGAGCTAGAGAAGGAATTAAACTGAAGATATGAGAAGACCGACACTGTCAAGAATAAGGATGGAGTATATGAGTTTTGATAGAACCGTAACCATGCTTCTAAGGGTGGTAGCACCCCAGACCCCGGAGACGATCGATGAATTTTGAGGAGACCCCCAAACCCTAACCTTTTCTTGCTAGCCTCTCCGAATCTCGAGGACGAGATTCCTTTTAAGGGTGGTAGGTTTTTGTAACATCCCAAAATTCTAAATTTTGGAATGTTATAATAAATAGATAGATTTGATTGATTGTTTGATTGATTGTCTGAAAGTGAGTGAATTCGAAACTTTTGAAAGTTAAATGAGAGGGAATAAAAGGACTTTCCCAAACTTTCATATTTGCTTTTATGATCTCCATGAATTCAAATTCTTTTCAACACAAAACCCTAGAGAGAAGATGACATGACTTCTTCCATTTAAAATGAAAAGGGTGTTTGAAAAATATCTGAATTCCATTGGGGAAATATTTTCCAATTTAGAAACTTTATGCAACTCAATGATTTTCACGAGAGAAGATAAAATGACTTCTTCAAATTATGAAATATGAGTTGGGAGTTTCAAAGGATCAATTTCAAGTCCTTTTGGAATTATTTTTTTCAATTTGGATTTATTTGAGTTTTATTCAAATTATTTTTCTCCAAAAATAAAATATAGAAAATAGTGTGTAACATGATTCCCTACATTAGAAAATTGGAGAAAAATTAATTTGAAATCATTTTGGTATTTTTAAAATGATTTTATTGAGTTTTTATTAGACCAGTAGCACTCTTTGAATTATTAGAATTTGTGTGTATTTTATTTAATGCTAGAAAAATGTTCATGTCGTAGAAAATCTTTTTCTGAAAATTATGATATATAATATGCCTATATAAAGTTTTATTTTTATTTTTGTTTTTTAGTTTATCTCATTCTGTTTTAAAAAAAAAACTGCGCGCGCGCCTGAAGCTAACTGTCACCCACGTGCGCATCAAAGTACCAGCGGGCGCCCTAATTTTTTTCTTTATCCTATATGGGCCAGGCCCAGCCAGTCTTTTTAGTTTTTTTTTTCTTCTTAGGCTGAATTTTTTCAAAAAAAAAGAAAAACTGCAGCACGTACGCGCGCGGCCGGCCGATGGGCTTTAGGCCCGTGCGAGGCGTTATCCTTTTTCTCTTGTGTTTCGTTTAATTACATCTACGTTTAGCCCCACATTGCCTAGCCTTTGACCTCTAAGCCTCTTTTCCACCAATAAATATAGACCCATAGAGCCTCCAAAAATCATCCGATTCGGGTTAAATCAATATTTTGGTTTGACTAGATTCATTTAGGAAAAATATATTTCTACTCTCCGGCGCGACTTCTAGCAATTTTCTCCACTCTCCAAAGTTGTCTTTTCTCTGCCTTATAAAGGTTTCTTTCTTTATTTATTTTTCTTCTTATACTTCCGTAGTTTATTATTTTTAGACTAATACGATAGAATAATTAGATTATCAATTAGTCTACGTATTTATACATTAGACCCTAGCCCGTAGCTATTTTTTTATCTCTTCCGTAAAACAGCTTGGCCCTGATTTTTCAAATAGCCATAACTTTTTACTCGTTTGCCCAAATCCAACGAAACCAACACCCACTTCTTCATTATGATGTCCTCTATCCAGTAACCCAACGCAAACATGTTTTTGAAAATTTTAAAATTTGAATTAGATCAGATTTGAATTCAAACTTCTTTTGATCATATCTTTTTATCCATAACTCCGTTTGAGTTGATTCTTTTTGCAAATCGAAGCTCTTGACCTAAACATTCTAACAAGGCCAAATTCACATAATTTTGGTACTGTTAGAAATTGTTTTATGTTGCAAGAGTTATTTGCTTGGTTTTGATGTTTCCGAATCGTCTTCTTTGATCTTTCTGATCTTTTGAGTGATTGCCTATGTGTGGTTACTATTGCTTGCTTACGATAGATTGACCGGAGTGTGACGAGTAGATCTATCAAGATTTTGAGTGCGAATCATCTTCATCAACATTGCAGGCAAGTTCACACTTTGATCATACCTTTTCTACATCCCATGTTTTATTGCATTAGATCAATCCTCTCACATTGCATGATTAGGATCTAATTAAATTGTGGGATGGGAAGTAGATGAGGTAGTACCTATTACCTGTATTATTATGAAACCTTTGGGAGTTACTTCTACGTTTGCTTATTATGCCATGCTATGCTAGTAGACGTGGATTGGGTGAGTGATATCCATGACAGATGTGAGCTGTTAATTTTAATGGTTTATCTAAGGTGGCAACTTAAACACACATCTGGGTGGATTGTGGCACCTGATGTCTATCAGGACTTGCCTGTTTTTATTTTGGACCGCCACCCAGGCTCAAAGGGATCATAAGATAATTCATGCTAGAAACTTCCGTGTGCAGCCACATGCTACTATGGGCTCTGGCATAGTTGACTAAGTTGTGCGAACTCTTACGGGGTGGACTAGCAGATGTAGGGGTTGTAGGTGGTACGGTCTACCCCACATGTAAGGTGCTAGCGCTTCTGAAAGACTATGTCTCGATCATCCGTCTTCTCAAACACCATGTAGTGCGAGAAAACAAACGGAGGCGATCGAGTCATGTGGGGAAAAGTGCGCAAACCTCTGCAGAGTGTATAAACTAATCATGATTAGCCGTGTCCCCGGTTATGGACATCTTGAGTATCTAGTTCTTGGATTATCCTGTTGATCTCATCACGTTACTTTAAATGAATATTGTTGGGGTTTAACAATGTTAATTAATTGGGATTGAGAATGCTGTCAACCATTCTCAATGTTCAACAACCACCATGATAGTTAATTAAAATTTATTCCTTTGCAGTAGGGAAAAATTGGCTTTTCGCAAAAACCTTATAACCATAGAGCTTTTCCACCAGCCAAATATGCATGTAGTGATAGCCTTTATTCATCATTCTCTATGGTGTGAATTTGCCAGTACATTCAATGTACTGACCCGTTTTCGGGCTGCAACGTCTCATGTTGCAGGTTTCTTACGACGAGTAAGTGATACGTTAGGGTTACGATTTCTACACTCAACTTTGCCGTTGGTGTTGATGGGAATCCACAACGTTGTTGCTTCCGCTATATGGATTGAGGTAATAGTATTTACGTTACTTTATACATGTGATTTACCTCTGTTATAAATCCTTCGAGTACTGTGTGTGTCAGCATACCGATCCAGGGATGGCACTTAAGCACAGAGACTTGATCCATTCGGGTCAGGTCGCTACACTTAGCTCCTTGCAATCGATCAAACAGATCATTGATCATTGGTAGTGGGTACTTGTTTTTGATTGTTACTTCATTCAATCCTCGATAATCAACAACCATCCTTAACGACCCATCCTTCTTTTCCACTAGAAGTACTGGCGATCCCCAAGGCGAAGAACTTGGGCGAATATATCCCTTATCCAGTAACTCCTTAATCTGCTTCTTAATTTCCACCAAATCCTTTGCTGGCATCCTATATGGTCTCTTTGATATTGGCCTTGTGCCTGGCAATAGCTCAATCAAAAACTCAATATCTCTATCCGGTGGCATGCCTGGCAACTCCTCTGGAAATACTTCAGGGAAATCCCTTACCACTGGTACTTCCTCCTGCACAACTCCTGTTAGGCAATTTACTTGAGTCCTCTTTGGCACATGTCGGGATACATACTTGATCCTTCTCCCTTCTAGTGTGGTAAGCAAAATTGACTTACTAGCACATTCAATATTTCCTTCATACTTTGATAACCAATCCATGCCTAATATCACATCCAATCCTTGAGATTCCAATACTATTAGGTCTATGGGAAAAACATAGTTACCAATCCTTAATGGTAACCGATCACACCATAGACTAGCCACATACTCTGTTCCAGGCGAGGTTACTAACATGGTGACCTAAGGGCTTGGGTTGATAGGTTATACTTATCCACAAATCCCCTTGAGATGTATGAATGCGATGCACCAATATCAAAAAGAACGAGTGCAGTAAATGACTTAACCAAAAACTTACCTATTACTGCATCGGGCTGAGCTTCAACCTCCTCCACGCTAACGTGGTTCACCTGTCCCTTGTTGAAAGGGTTCGGCTTCTTCCTAGAACTTCCATTGCCATTTTGGCCTTCAGGAAATTCATTGGCATAATGTCCGGTCTTCTGACACTTAAAGCAAGTGACTTGGCTCAGGTCTTTCTTGGCTGGGGTTGATGGGTTGGTGCGATTCTGGCCGTTGCTTCCTCCATTCCCATTACCATTCTTGGTGCCGTTGTGATTGTGTGAGCTACCTCCTCCATGGGTATGCTGAAAATGTCCTCCCGGTCTAGGGGTAAAACGTGGTTTCTGCTGAGCTCCTGAATTGTACTTCCCTTGTCCATACTTCCTCTTGCGATTTTCAATTTGTTGCTGCTTCCCTTCAATCATAAGAGCACGATCTACCAACTCCTGGTAGTTGTTGAAAGTGGATACCATCAACTGCATGCTCAACTCATCATTCAGTCCTTCCAGAAACTTCTCCTGCTTTGCTGCATCCGTAGCGACGTCATCTGGGGCATAACGTGCTAACTTACTAAAGTCCTCCACATACTGGCCAACTATCCGTCCTCCTTGGCGCAAGTTGTGAAACTCATGCTTCTTCATGGCCATAGCTCCTGCTGAAACATGTGCAGTACGAAAAGCCTACTGAAACTGGTCCTATGTGACAGTGTCGACTGGGAAAGTGGCTGTGAAATTCTCCCACCATGATGTTGCGGGTCCTTCAAGCTGATGTGCGGCAAACTTCACCTTCTCCGCATCTGAGCATCCTGCTGTGGTCAACTCCCTAGCTGTCTTGCGGAGCCAATCATCTGCTACTATCGGCTCGGTGCTACTGGAAAACACCGGCGGATCAGCCTAAAAAAACGGGCTAAGTGGTCAACAGGTGGTGGTGGTGGTGGGTTGTTGTTGTTGTTCCCCTGATTCTGATTCTGGACTAGCAACTGCATCAATGTGTTCTGCTGCTGGATCAACTGGGTGAGCTCCGGTGGAAAGGCAAATCTGGGGTCACGTCTCGGAGGCATCTAAGGGTTTAGAAAAGATGAGATGTAAGAATAGAGGGGGTCTAAAGAGAAAACACTACCCATATGCACATGAGGCAAAAGCAAACAATTCACTTCATTCAATCAAACAAGGGCATACAATTGATCTATCTATCGCAAAAGTGCTCGGACTACTATATTTACATGGTGGACTACTACTACTGATGAGGTGGTCTACTAGAAATATTCTTTGGTTGTAGACTCCATGATATCTGCTCCATCTTCATCAACATAGTCATCATCGCTACTATCTAGATCCGAGTCGGTGTCATCGATGATGATGTAGTCTTCCGGGCTAATCTCCTTGGGTTCTTCATCTTCATCTACTGGTGTAGGGCCTCCCATAAATATTCCAATCTTCTTGATCAGGTCGTCATTCTTCTCCACCAACACTTCAATTTCCTCTTCATAATCTTCACGTGTAGCCTTGAGTTCTTCCTCCAGTTCCTTGATTTTAGTCTTAGCCTTCTTCAGATCTATCATGTCGGCGCACATCTGGTTCTCCTGTCGTCGAATGTGCTGGTTTAACTCCTGGATAAAAGCTGCGATTGATCTATCCTTCCTGGTGCTGATCATCTCCCAGTGCTCATCTCGGTGCCCACAAATCTGGTAGATAGTATCGTTGAGATCATTGCGGTAGACTTCTCCAATGCGTCCCATGGCGATGTGAGCTGCCATGCTCTTTCCTAGACTCCAAGTTGGTGAATCAAAAGAAAACTCTATGGGCTCAGTGACTGGCATGAACGTCCTTCCTGGAACTTGAACTTGAATCATCCAGCGCTCTTCTTCAGGTAAAGTGGCATTGTAGGTTTCTGTGAAGCTTGGTACTCCTATATTCAGGTATCTAGTGACTTCCTTCAAGTGACGTCCAAAGGGTGTATCTTCATCCGGTTGCGTGAACTTGTTCCTTGCATCCGCCATCCTAAATGAGTAGAAAAGATGAGGAGTCAGAAGAGAAGAGGGTGAATAGTGATCTAGGTCTTTTAGCTTAGTGGTCGTGTCCTACAGTCAGCGTGTGCTCTGATACCATCTCTGTAGCGACCAGACCTCAAACAGTCTGATCTCTGTGCTCCGGTGTCATCCCTGGATCAGTAATGCTGACACCGCACAGTACTCGGAGGATTTATAGCAGACTAGCAATCACATACTTATTACATCGAGTATCTCAAAAGAGAACTTATTACAATAAATATGGATTAAGGCCATCTAATAACGATAACAGCGGAAGGCTTGGAAGATAAGTGAGTCCATCAACTCCAACGGCATCACTGAGTGTAGAACCACGACCTAAAACTCCTTAATCGTCGTCTGAAAAGTCTGCAACATTAATGTTGCAGCCCGAAATGGGTCAGCACATGGAATATGCTGGCAATGTAACACATAGAGAGCATTGGAATGAAATAGCTATACTATATGCATATTTGGCTGGTGGAAAGCTCTATGGTTACAGTTTTGCGTAAAGCCAATTTTTCCCTACTTCAAAGGAATAAATTTAATTGCTATCATGGTGGTTGTTAAACATTGAGAATGGTTGACAGCATTCTCAATCCCAATTAAAAATATCATCATCAAAACCCAACAAAATTAATTTAGAGTAACATGTTGAGATTCACACGATAATCCAAGTACTAGATACTCAAGATGTCCATAACCGGGGACACGGCTAACCATGATTAGTTTATTACACTCTCAAAGGTTTGCGCACTTTTCCCCACAAGACTCGATCGCCTCCGTTTGGTTTCTCGCACTACATGGTGTTTGAGAAGACGGATGACCGAGACATAGTCTTTCAGAAGTGCTAGCACCTTACGATCGGGTAGACCGTACCACCTACATCCCCTACATCTGCTAGTCTACCACTTTAAGAGTTCACACGACTTAGTCAACTATGCTAGAGCCCATAATAGCTTGTGCCTGCACATGGAAGTTTCTAGTATGAATAGTCTCATGATCCCTTTGAGCCTGGGTGGCGGTCCAAAAGAAAACAGGCAAGTCCTGGAATACCCAGGTGCCTCAATCCACCCAGATGTGTGTTTAAGTTGCCACCTTAGATAAACCATTAATTAATAAAACTCACATCTATCATGGATATCACTCACCCAATCCACGTCTACTAGCATAACATGGCATAATAAGCAAACGTAGAAGTAACTCCCAAAGGTTTGATAATAAACAGGTAACAGGTACTACCTCATCTACTTCCCATCCCATAATTTATTTAGATCCTAACCATGCAATGTGTGAGGATTGATCTAATGCAATAAAATTGGGTAGTAGAAAAGGTATGATCGAAGTGTTACTTGCCTTGCTGATGATCCGGGAAACCTAGCGATTCGAAGTAACAAGTGGCGCACTCCGGTATTCTATCACAGACAAACAAACAAGCGTACAATAAGTACTCATCTAATGCATGGGTAAAACTCAAATAAGAGATCTAACCAGAAGGTTCAACTTAAGAACTCCGGTTGGCAAAAAGAATCAAATCGAACGAAGCAAGGAAAGTCAAACGGCGAAAAAACAACTTCGTTCTACTAATCTGGATCTAGGGAAAATTATACAGTAGCAAAAACTGGTTTAAGTTGATTAAACGGATAGAGGGTTTCGAGATGAAACTCTAGGCGCTTGAATCGCCTGATTCCGATAAACGAGCGGAAAGTTATACTAAAACGAAAATCGGATCAGGAATCGCGATCAGAAAAATCGCGGATTAAATCCGAGAAAAAGAAAAGACGACGAACATTCGCTAGAACGGACGAATGGACGAACGCTCGCTATTTAAATAAACCGGAAAAACCGATCTATTTAAAAAAACCGAATCTAGAAAAAAATAAACCGACGAAAACCGATCAGTTTTTTTTTAAAAACGGCGGCACGGATTTCGAGGCGCGGCGAACCTCAAGCGGCGGGATCGATGGCGGCGGCGGGCGGCGGCGGCGGCGGCACTGGTGGCGGCGGCGGCGGGCGGGGCTTGGGGCGGCTCGGGGCTAGGGTTCGGCCTGGGGTGGGCCGGCTTATAAAGGGCGAGTCGGGCCGGAGTCCGGATAGGACACGGCCCCGTAGGTCGGTTCGTTTTTTTTAAATAATTACGTGCAGAAGAAAAATAAAAAGAAATACTAAACGGACTCCAAAAATTCCGAAATAAATTTTCGCGGGCTTCTAAAATCAAGCCGCACAAGGTGAACATTTATTTGGGACCTAAATGCAATTTTGAAAAACGCACATTTTTCCTAAATTCAAATAAAACACCGAAAAACTCCGAAATAAAATCTTATTTGATTTTATTATTAAATCCTCAATATTTCTCTATTTTGGGAAAGTCATTTTATTCGCTCTCTCATATTTTTGTAATAGAAATAATTGATGATAAAATAAATAAAATCAAATGATCCTATTCTCAAAATTTGAGAAAACTCAAATATGAAAATAACGAAATCCCCAACTCTCTCCGTGGGTCATTGAGTTGCGTAGAATTTCTAGGATCAACCAAAATGCAAAATAAAATATGGTATGCAATGATGATCTAATGTATAACATTCCAAATTGAAAATTTGGGATGTTACATCTTTGGCTGCCAAAAGCACTGGTGATGACGCCGTCTTGGGCTGCATGGTGACCTCTGTCCGGCCGTCCGGCTGGTCTTGGTCTCGTTGCACCGGAATGGTAACCTTTGCCTGATACCTTGGCCTGTGCTTGCCCCCTTTGCACCAAAGAGGAAACAAGGACCCTGCGCAGGCCGGCGCCCGCCTAGCGCCCGCCTGGCCTTGATCGTCATAGCTTGCGTCATGGGATCCTCGCAAGGTACCCTTGCATTGATCTCTCCGCCTCCTCGCAAGCCTGCCTGATGAGGCCGCTCTTGAGGAAGCTTCCTGTTGTCCGCCCCGCGAGGGTCTTGAGCTTGGGCTGATGAAGATGGGCCGTGCTGGGCCCCAACCTGAGCCACGCCGCAGGCCGCAGGCAGGCAAGTCTGGGGACCCCTGTTCCCAGAATGCTGATAGTAGCCCTCGGGCCCAAGGCGCGCGCGGGCTTGACTTAGTAGAGAAGCGAAGGGGCAAGCACGAAGCGCCGCGGGCCCTAACAGCCTGCGGCCTTGGGTGTCGCGTGGCGGTTGATTGGACGTGGGCGTCTGCACTTCCCACGATGCCTCGGCAACTGCATGACTGACAAAAGGGGGTGCCCGGGCCAGGTTTACTTGCCCTGCTCTCGTCCGTCTTGCCCTAGATCCCCTTTCTCGCTTTCCTCCCTCTTGCTCCCGAAATCCTCCATATCCGTCTCAATCCTTCGCATTCGGCACGCCGTGGCGACTCGCAAGTCCCCGACTGATGCTTGGTACTCACCGGCCCTGGATTCCCCAAATTTGTTGGAGAAGAACCTCGCCCTCGTGCGCCTGATGACGGTGGCGCAGGGCAGCGAGGGGGCGACTGTGCTCAAGGTCGGCTCTGACCAGCCTGAGGGCAAGGGGAGCACCTTCTACCCGTTCTTCGTGAGTGCCATTGTCGCCGGTCTAGTGCCTCCTTTCTCTGAGTTCTTCCATGTCGTTCTCCGCCGATACAACTTGTAGGCCCTGCATCTCCACCCCAACTATGTCCTTCTCCTGGCGATTTTCTCCTTCTATTGCGAGGCTCATGTTGGTGTGAAGCCCTCGGTGGCCTTGCTACGCCACTTTTTCTCCCTCTGGGTTTCTGGCGCTCAGGTTTCCGCATGCGCGAGCTTCATTGCATATTCCAGCTCCAACGCCATCTCGAAGCCTGGGAAGAGGATCGAAGGCTACCGGAGCAAGTGGGTCATGATGGATGTCGGGCGCCTCCACCCTCGTCTGGTATTGCCCACGGGGCAACCTAAGTCCGTTGACGCATAGTCCCGCGCAGAGCTCGTCGACCCTCGCGCGAAGGCGGTGTTGAGGAGGATGAACGTGGACCTGAGGCCAAGCAACTTGGGGGCGGCCCGGGGCCACGCTCCTGAGGGAGTTCTTGGAGCACCGGGTGGCTCCGCTCCAGCAGCACTCGCTCCCACTGTGGAGGCTTGGAGGAGCTGACGCCGCCCTGCGCCTGAGCTCCGAGGCCCTGACCAATGAGGATCTGACTGCGGCCCTCCATTCCTTGGTTGGGGGAGACGTGGCGAGCCCGGTGGGCACCCCCGTCCCCCTGTTCCTTCGTGACGACTGGGAGCAGGTGGTGAATGCCATGCCTACCTTCAACGGTGAGGGGGCTGGTGCTCACGGCAGCTCCTGAAGATTTGGCGATCCTGGCGACGGTGAACTTGTCCTCTGGCAGCTCCAGCGGGGGAAAGGGGGAAGAAGAGGCAGAGGAGGAAGCGTCCGACTCGGAGGAGACTGGCGAGGATTGGGGGGGAGTCCTTCCCTCGGCGCAGGTCACAGACCTTCCGCTCCATGCCGGACAACGACGAGGCCAGCGCCAGGCGAGGAAGGGAGGGCTCTTCCTCGGTCACGAGGAAGGGCAGGTCGAGCCTGGTTCCCCCAGGGTCTGCTATGGTCCCTGGGGGGTCCAAGGCCAGCTCCATCCCTCCTGACGCGCCTTCTGTTTTCGGGCCCCCCAAGGCTGACCCCCGCTGCTGGCTCTCAGGCTTCAAGTTTGGCCGGAGGTTGCTTGAGTCCAAGGACGACGTCTAGTAAGTGCTCGATTCGTGCTCTGTTTGGTTTCTGCCGCTAAGGCTAGATGTTTGCGCCCTTTTACCAGGCCGGCACCTGCGGCCAAGAGGTTGAAAGAGGCTTCTGCGGCCCCGCTTGGGGCGAATCCGTCTGTCGGGGCGACGCCTTCGGCTGTTGGGGGAGAGGACGGCGAGGCCCGCGCTTCTCTGACCCAACCGCCCTCGTGAGGCCAACTGGGGCACCCCCACGAGGAGTCAGCCCCCATGGCCCCGCTGGACCTGGAGTCGATTGTGCCCGACGCTGCGGCCGTGGCGGCCAAGGCTCAGGAGGTCCCTTCCCGCCAAGCCGTGGTCACGCTGCCATATTTTCTGCCTGCTCCACGGGTTCTTGTCTCTTCTGCTCCCTCCGCCGCTATCCTGGACCAGGTTGCCAATGAGCTGAGCCAACTGCGGGAGGATCTCCTGAGCGCGGACCCTCGTCTGGTGGCCGGGCGCCTGGAGTTGGCCTCTGGCTGGGCCCCTTCTGCTGCTTCCATCCGAGCGGTGCTGAGCCAGGCCGTGTCGTCCTCCGACAAGGAGAAGCGGGCCACTAACCAAGCCAAGGCCGCTTGCGACGCTGCCCTGGGCGACGCTGCAACTGCCCAGGGCCGCTGCAAGACGCTTGAGGCCAAGATGCAAGGCCTGCACGACGAGCTCGCCAAGGAGGTGCACAACCTCCAGGAGAAGGAGAAGGAGATGAAGGCTAGGGAGGCCGCCGCGAAGGACCAGGACGCCAAGCTTGATGACCGCCACAGCCGACTGGAGACACTGGAGCGGTCACTGAAGGCGGAGAGGACCGAGCTGGACGCCAAGGCGAAGGTCCTGACGGATAACCGGGTGGCCTTCGCGAAGCTAGAGAAGAAGGCTCGCGGCATACTGAAGACGCTGTATGAGAGAGGCCTGGAGGAGCCGTTGGCTGGTGCGGAGGACGGCCCTGCCAAGCTGCTCCCCTTCCTGATTGATGCGCTTGAGGACGTCGCAGACGGCCTTGGACCCACGGTCGAGGCCGAGGCGCGTGCCCTGTCTTCTGCGGTGCTGACGCATGTCCTCAGCCATGTCTACCTGCGCGACCCCAACGTCGACTTCGACAGCCTGCTGGAGCCCGTGAGCGGCGACTGTGCCGCTGCCGCCGTTGAGGCCGTGAGAGGCCGAACCGAGGTTTTGCTGGGGAAGTTCCGCTCCCCCAGCGTCCTGCCCGGGCGCGGTGCCGCCGGCCTCGTGACCTCGAGAGGCGAAGCCGTCCAGCGTGACTCCACCACCGATGACGGCGTTACTGAGGAGTGATCCCTTCGCGACTTCCATCCTGTTTTATTCCTGCACATGCACCATGCCTCGCGGAGGCATTTAAACTTGTGTTTGGCGTTGTGGAACAATCTTATGGCTTGTAATATTTGCTTTCAATTTCCTGGAATTTGCATTTTCCTCTCCTACTTGCTTACGCTCTGCGTCGGCAGGGCCCGGCCCTGTGCGTACCTCACCCAGCGTTAGCCCCGACCGGAAACCATGGACGGGACTAAGGAGTGAGGGGCTACGTGGCAAGTTAGGCTCCTGAGTCACGATGCTCAGGAGTCCCCCTTGACGCGCGAGCAACAAGTAGGGAAGGGGGAGCGAGGAGTGGATTGATTGTTCTACGTCGGCAGGGCCCGGCCCCGTGCGCACCTCACCCAGCGTTAGCCCCGACCGGAAACCATGGACGCGACTAAGGAGTGAGGGGCTACGTGGCAAGTTAGGCTCCTGAGTCATGATGCTCAGGAGTCCCCCTTGACGCTCAAACGGGTTTCATACCTTGGCTCCGCTCGGGGAGTGGTGCGCGACGACTAGGTCCAAGGGACCTGGCTGGGTGGCGTGCGCTCGGGCGAGGCCCGGGCGTAGCCCCCGTGTCCAGCCCCCTCGTGTGGCACTCCTGAGGGGAGTTTGTGATGGTGCCGGACACTGAGCTCTGGGCTCCCTGAGGTTGGTACGACCGTGGGCCGCCCTCGGTTGTTTATCACTAGCGCGGAGCATAGCGCTTCCGTATGTGTACGGGCATAGCCGCTCCTCGGCAGTGTCGTCAGCCAGCGCGGAGCATGGTGCTTCCACTGGTGCGTGGGAGGGGGCTCCCCTCCGGGAGGAGCCCCCGGGGCGTGTACAGCCCCGCCCTAACACATGGCCAGCACGGTAGGGCTAGGAGAGGTGTATCTGGGCACTCGTGAGTCAGCGCGGGACTCACGAGGCCCTACCTCGAGGCGGGTTGCGCCTGGCTCTGGGCCTTTATCAATTGGTGTGTTCCTGCAGGGTTGTTAGAATGCAAATGCTCTACGTCCTCAGGTCCCGGCCCTCGAGCGAGCTCAGCCGCCGCTGGTATGACAGGTCGCAATGCCGTGGGTCAAGGCCAGGGGGTGAGGGCTGGAGAGCCAGTGAGAGCCCATGAGTCGCGATGCTCAGGCGCCCCCCTTTTAACGTGCAAGCACTTTGCATGATGACAAGCAGTAGGTGATAATTATGGGAATCAGATTAAGTGTGAAAGAACAACTTCATCCTAAGGTAAATGCTGGAAAAGCAACTGCCGCTTGGTCGGGCCCGAGCGGCGTGGGGATGATGCAGCCCGAGGGGCGCCCATAACAAGGTAAATAAAGAGCATAACCAAAATGGATACATGCCGCGGGGACAGACCCACGCGGCCTGGGAATGGTGCGGCCCTGTGGGCGCTCCCAGCTGAAAGTAGAACTCTGAAAGATGTCACCAGGTGCTGTTGAAGATGAAGTGATGCTGAGGAAGTGAGCGATGCGCCGTGAAGACGTCGGCCCTCATGAGCCCCCAGGCCCAAGGGCCTCGGGAGGCTCCGGTGGCACGTGCAGGTCTTCGGGGACCATCGCCACCTCCGCCAGGACCGCGCGATGCCTGACCTCCTGAGCCTCCAGAATGCTCCTCAATGGGCGCTGATGTGCGGCGACCGCGCTCGGCAGGCCGAAGGGCATGCAAACATAGCTGTGAGGTGGTCCCTTGCAGCGCCCTACGACCGAAGGCCATAGGCACTCCTGCGTCGTAGCTCGGTTGAGCCCTGGTATGTCGACGCAGACGCGCAGTCCTCCATCCTCGCCTGGATGTGGGGCCACGGCAGGTAAGCAGCGGCTGCCGCGCATGACTCTGGACTCTTGTAGCTCATGGGTGTTCCTCGCGATGAACTCCTGAGGGTTTGATCTCCTTTGACTTGTACCTTCCTGAGGGAAGCGTGCTTGAAAGCACCCCTCCAAGTGGTGCCCGAGCGCCTCCCCCACGACCTTGGCAAGGCCAGCGGCTCTCCAAGAGAGAGCCCTCGAGCCCTGCCTGAGGAGGGCGCCGGGCGCGCCTTCCTATGCGTGAGAGGGTGGCGCTCCCTGATCGGGCGTGAATCCTGACACAATACCTCCAGAGGTGCCTGCCTCCTTGTGGCTCAGGCCAGGTGAGGTCTTCTTCTTCTTGAGGGTCGCCTCGGGAGGCCTCCCGCTCCTGTGATCTGGGTCTTCAATTGCTACGGCTTGGAACGCACGCTCAAGCGAGCACACTGCGTCCCTTTCTTCACAGGGTACGGTGATGACTCCACCGCTTCCTGGCATCTTGAGGACATTGTAACCATGGTGAGTCACTGCCATAAACTTGGCTAGGGCTGGGTACCCGAGAATGGCGTTGTACGGTAGGCGGATGTGAGCGACGTCGAAGTCGATGAGCTCGGTGCGGTAGTTGTTGCGTTGCCCGAAGGTGACCGGAAGGCGAACCTGCCCAATTGGAACAGTGGAACCATCGGTGACTCCTGAGAAAGGCTTGGTCGGCTGAAGCTGGTCGTACGGTACTTGGAGATTGTCGAACGTCTCGACGGACAGGACGTTGAGTCCTGCCCCGCCATCGATGAAGGTCCTGGTGACCTGCACGTTGCTGACGACTGGGGAGCAAAGCATCGGGAGGATTCCGGCCGTTGCCGCACACTTGAGCTGGTCTGCGGAACTGAATGTGATCGCGCACGTAGACCACCTGAGAGGGCGCGTGGCCTCAAGCTTGTGAAGGACTGCATTCACCTCGTGAGCAAACTGCTTGAAGATGCGCTGTGAGGCTGGGGCCTGGGCGCCACCCAAGATGCAAGCAATTGCACGCGGCTCTTGGAAGCCCCCATCCCCATCGTCTTGGTGTTGGTCTTCGTTCCTCCTTGGTGGAGGCGGCAGAGGAGGGAGGCCTGCGTTGCCGTGCGGGTGGCCCTCACGAGGCTGGTCCCTCCAGCCTCCCTCGCGAGGATGGTCTTGCTAGCGGTCCTCGCGAGGGCGGTCACGCCATCCCTGGCGAAGGCCACGGTCTTCCCATCGTCCACCACCTCTTCCTCCTCCTCGGTCATAGCCCATGTCGTTGCGCTCTGGGCGTCGGCCGATTCGCCCATCTCGTACGGCTCTGAGCTCTTGACATTCGCTGGTGTTGTGGGTGTGGAGGTCGTGGTACACGCAGTACCGTCCGCCCTTGGATGACTCAGGCTGATCCCTGCCTCGTTTGGTGTCCGGTTCCGCTGCTAGCACGGCAGCCCCCTTGGGCTTCACGTCTTTGGCCTTGAGCTTCTTTTCTTCCGGGTCGGCTGCCGGGAGCTCGAGGAGGGAGAGACGCCCTTCCTCAGCCCTGGCGCACTTGGTCGCCAAGTTGAACAGCTCCAGGGATGTGCACAGGTCTTCATGGATTGATAGCTCTTCCTTCATCTTGGCGTCGTGCACGCGTCGAAGAAGGCTGAGATGATAGCTTCTTCAGTTACCTTGGGGATCTTGAGGCAAGCGTAGTTGAAATGATGGATGTACTTCTGCAGGGTTTCTCCTGGCTGTTGCTTAATGCGGCGCAGGTAGCTCACGGCCGGGGGCCGGTCGCGAGTGCCCTGGAAGTTGGCGATGAAGCGGGTGCGCATCTCGCTCCAGGAGGAGATCTCGCCGGGAGCCAGGAGCGGGCGCCGTCCTTGAGCGCCATGGGGAACCAATTCGCCATGACCTTTTCGTCTCCATTGGCGGCTACAATGCCCAGCTCGTAGAGCTGCAGTAACTCCGCGGGGTCCGTTGTGCCATCATAGCGGGGAGGGAGGTCAGGCTTGAACTTGCCTGGCCATGTGACGCCGCGCAGCTCGGGGGTGAAGGCGAGGCAGCCCGCCGTGGCCATCGGCGCCCTTTGCTGGTGCTGGACTTGTTCTTGCGGGTCACCATGCGCCGCCACTGGGAGCAGCGCGGGGTCTTGTCATGGAGGCACTGGGGCACGACCTTGGCGCGCCGGCGCTGGGAGCGCATGAGCACCTTCCCGGGGATGTGGGATCTCTTGGCAGCTCCCTTCTTGCTGTGCAGGCACCGAACGTGGAGGGTCCCGCCCTGGGGCTGCGCGCCTTGGAGCCAAGGTACCATCTTGGGGAGGAGGCGGCGGAGGCGCCTCCTGATCCTTGCCCCCTGCACGGGACGGAGGGCGAAGCAGCGAGAGGGACCGCAAGGGGGAGCCCCTTGCGGCACTGACGAGCTCGGTGATGCGGGCGAGCTAGTCCTCGTAGAGGTCGTCGACGAGGCGATAGTGCAGGAGCTCCCGTGCCAAGAGCAGTGAGGCGTGCGCATCCATGGGTGTGCGACGGGCGTGGGATGACGAGCCAGCTGGAGTCAGCGACGGGGTGGCGGTGCGGCCATCCCGCCACACCAAAGGATGCTGGGACGAGGTCTGCTGGTCGTTCCCCGCCGGGCCGGTGGCAGCGTTGGCGGCGGGTGACGGGGAATGACGAGGGGGGCCGCCGACGGGCGCCGTCTGGGTGACGCGAGTGGCGCGAGCAGCCCGATGCTCGGCGCGAGCCCGACGAGCGTCAGCAATGGACACGACGGAAGATCACACGCGAACAGCGGAAGAAGGACTCCGGCGCACCCCTACCTGGCACGCCAAATGTCGGATTTCGGGTTCCGGCAGACCCTTGAGGTTCGAACACTGGGGTGCGCGCGGAGATCTCTCCCCTACCGATCTATGTCCGATCCTCTCGTGCAAACTAAGATGAAAATGATGAACAGCACAAGAGACGCGTGGTTTATACTGGTTCGGGCCACCATTGTGGTGTAATACCCTGATCCAGTGTGTGGTGTGGTGGATTGCCTCTGGGGCTGATGATGGACAGTACAAGGGAAGAACAGCCTCGCGAGGGGTGTTCTTGAGCTGATGCGGTGCGTTCTACTTAGTCTCTACTGGGTTTTCCCCCTTCTCTCTCTCCTTTTTCTCTTTGTGGAGGCTATCTCTATTTATAGAGGCCTTGGGCCTCTCCCCGAATAATTGAGCGGAAAGGGCGCCAACAATTGGCCATTTTGAAGGGGAAGATCTAGTACAAGTTATCCTGACCAAAGGTGGTCTTCGGCTGCCAAAAGCACTGGTGATGACGCCGTCTTGGGCTCCACGGTGACCTCCGTCCGGCCGTCCGGCTGGTCTTGGTCTCGTTGCACCGGAATGGTAACCTTTGCCTGATACCTTGGCCTGTGCTTGCTCCCTTTGCACCAAAGAGGAAACAAGGACACTGCGCAGGCCGGCGCCAGCCTGGCGCCCGCCTGACCTTGATCGCCATGGCTTGCGTCATGGGATCCTCGCGAGGTACCCTTGCATTGATCTCTCCGCCTCCTCGCGAGCCTGCCTGATGAGGCCGCTCTTGAGGAAGCTTCCTGTCGTCCGCCCCGCGAGGCTTGGCCCCTCGCGAGGGTCTTGAGCTTGGGCTGATGAAGATGGGCCGCGCTGGGCCCCCTCCTGAGCCACGCCGCAGGCCGCAGGCAGGCAAGTCTGGGGACCCCCGTTCCCAGAACGCCGACATATTGCAATCCTTCATGTCCTATTATTCTTGGTAGACCTTTCCTTAGAATGATTGGTGCAATTATTGATATGAAGGAAGGGAATATTAGATTCCAATTTCCGTTAAGGAAAGGCATGGAACACTTCCCTAGAAAGAAAATTAAATTACCTTATGAATCTATTATGAGAGCCGCTTATGTATTGCCAACCAAAGATGGCAACACCTATATCTATCCTTGTTTTTTATGCCTAGCTAGGGGCGTTAAACGATAGCGCTTGTTGAGAGGCAACCCAATTTTATTTTTATTCCTTGATTTTTTTTCTCCTGTTTAGTAATAAAAAATTTATCTAGACTATGTTTTGGTTGTGTTTTTTGTCTTTAATTAATGTTTGTGCCATGTAGAACCGTTGGGAAGACTTGGGGAAAGTCTTGTTAATCTTGCTGTAAAAAACAGAAACTTTAGCGCTCATGAGAACTGCTTCCATTTTTATTTGGAAAGTGATATTTAGTTAATTCTTTTTGAAGATGATTAATATATAAATTCCTCACGTCCGGCAATTTATTTTAGAATTTTTGGGGTTCCAGATCTTGCGTTAGCTACAGATTACTACAGATTGTTCTGTTTTTGACAGATTCTGTTTTTCGTGTGTTGTTTGCTTATTTTGATGAATCTATGGCTAGTAAAATAGTTTATAAACCATAGAGAAGTTAGAATAAAGTAGGTTTAACACCAATATAAATAAAGAATGAGTTAATTACAATACCTTGAAGTGGTGTTTTGTTTTCTTTCGCTAACGGAGCTCACGAGATTTTCTACTTTAAGTTTTGTGTTGTGAAGTTTTCAAGTTTTGGGTAAAGATTTGATGGATTATGGAACAAGGAGTGGCAAGAGCCTAAGCTTGCGGATGCCCATGGTACCCCCAAGATAATATAAGGACACCTAAAAGCCAAAGGTTGGGGATGCCCCGGAAGGCATCCCCTCTTTCTTCTACTTCTATCGGTAACTTTACTTGGAGCTATATTTGTATTTACCACATGATATGTGTTTTGCTTGGAGAGTCTTGTATTATTTGAGTCTTTATTTGTTAGTTTTCCACAATCATCCTTGCTGCACACACCTTTTTGAGAGAGACACACATGATTCAGAAATTATTAGAATACTCTATGTGCTTCACTTATATCTTTTGAGTTATATAGTTTTTGCTCTAGTGCTTCACTTATATCTTTTAGAGCATGTCGGTGGATTTATTTTATAGAAACCAGTGTTCTCTCATGCTTCACTTATATTATTTTGAGAGTCCTACAAAACAGCATGGTAATTTGCTTTTATTATTTGAGGCATTCAAGATTAATAAATAAAATTTTCTTATGAGTGTGTTGAATACTATGAGTAGTTTGAAACTTGATAATTGTTTTGAGATATGGAGATGGTGATATTAGAGTTGTGCTAGTTGAGTAGTTGTGAATTTGAGAAATGCTTGTGTTGAAGTTTGTGATTCCCATAGCATGCACGTATGGTGAACCGTTATGTTAAGAAGTCGGAGTATGATGTATTTATTGATTGTCCTCCTTATGAGTGGCGGTCGGGGATGAGCGATGGTCTTTTTCTACCAATCTATCCCCCTAGGAGCATGCACGTAGTACTTTGCTTCAATAACTAATAGATTTTTGCAATAAGTATGTGAGTTCTTTATGACTAATGTTGAGTCCATGGATTATACGCACTCTCACCCTCCCACCATTGCTAGCCTCTCTAATACCGCGCACCTTTCGCCGGTATCATACACCCACCATATACCTTCCTCAAAACAACCACCATACCTACCTATCATGGCATTTCCATAACCATTCTGAGATATATTGCCATGCAACTTTCCACCGTTCCGTTTATCATGACACGCTCCATCATTGTCATATTGCTTTGCATGATCATGTAGTTGACATTTTAGTTGTGGCAAAGCCACCATTCATAATTCTTTCATATAAGTCACTCATGCATCATTGCTATCCCGGTACACCGCCGGAGGCATTCATATAGAGTCATACTTCGTTCTAGTATCAAGTTGTAATCATTGAGTTGTAAATAAATAGAAGTGTGATGATCATCATTCATAGAGTATTGTCCCAAAAAAAAGGCCAAAGAAAAAAAAGAAGCCCCCCCCCCCAAAAGGGGCAATACTACTATCCTTTTTCCACACTTGTGCTTCAAAGTAGCACCATGATCTTCATAATAGAGAGTCTCCTATTTTGACACTTTCATATACTAGTGGGAATTTTTCATTATAGAACTTGGCTTGTATATTCCAACGATGGGCTTCCTCAAAATGCCCTAGGTCTTCGTGAGCAAGCAAATTGGATGCACACCCACTTAGTTTTTTTGTTGAGCTTTCATATATTTATAGCTCTATTGCATCCGTTGCATGGCAATCCCTACTCACTCACATTGATATATATTGATGGGCATCTCCATAGCCCGTTGATACACCTTGTTGATGTGAGACTATCTTCTCCCTTTTTGTCTCCTCCACAACCACCATTCTATTCCACCTATAGTGCTATGTCCATGGCTCATGCTCATGTATTGCATGAAAATTGAAAAGGTTTGAGAACATTAAAAGTATGAAACAATTGCTTGGCTTGTCATCGGGGTTGTGCATGATTTGAATACTTTGTGTGGTGAAGATGGAGCATAGCCAGACTATATGATTTTGTAGGGATAACTTTCTTTAGCCATGTTATTTTGAGAAGACATGATTGCTTTGTTAGTATGCTTGAAGTATTATTATTTTTATGTCAATATTAAACTTTTGTCTTGAATATTTCGGATCTGAATATTCATACCACAATTAAGAGAATTACATTGAAATTATGCCAAGTATCATTCCACATCAAAAATTCTATTTTTATCATTTACCTGCTCGAGGACGAGCAGGAATTAAGCTTGGGGATGCTTGATACGTCTCCAACATATCTATAAATTTTTTATTGTTCCATGCTATATTATATTCTGTTTTGGACATTATTGGGCTTTATTATACACTTTTATATTATTTTTGGGACAACCCTATTAACCGGAGGCCCAGCCCAGAATTGCTGTTTTTTGCCTATTTTAGGGTTTCGCAGAAAAAGAATATCAAACGGAGTCCAAACGGAATGAAACCTTCAGGAACCTGATTTTTGGAACGAACATGATCCAGAGGACTTGGACCCTATGTCAAGACATCAACCAGGAGGCCACCAGGTAGAGGGGCGCGCCTACCCCCTGGGCGCGCCCTCCACCCTCGTGGGCCCCTGTTGCTCCACCGACGTACTCCTTCCTCCTATATATACCTATGTACCCCCAAACTACCAGATACGGAGCCAAAACCCTAATTCCACCGTCGTAACTTCCTGTATCCACGAGATCCCATCTTGGGGCCTGTTCCGGAGCTCCGCCGGAGGGGGCATTGATCATGGAGGGCTTCTACATCAACACCATAGCCCTTCCGATGAAGTGTGAGTAGTTTACCTCAGACCTACGGGTCCATAGTTATTAGCTAGATGGCTTCTTCTCTCTTTTTGGATCTCAATACAAAGTTCTCCCCCTCTCTTGTGGAGATCTATTCGATGTAATCTTGTTTTGCAGTGTGTTTGTTGAGACCGATGAATTGTGAGTTTATGATCAAGTTTGTCTATGAACAATATTTGAATCTTCTCTGAATTCTTTTATGTATGATTGGTTATCTTTGCAAGTCTCTTCGAATTATTAGTTTGGTTTGGCCTACTAGATTGATCTTTCTTGCAATGGGAGAAGTGCTTAGCTTTGGGTTCAATCTTGTGGTGTCCTTTCCCAGTGACAGTAGGGGCAGCAAGGCACGTATTGTATTGTTGCCATCGAGGATAACAAGATGGGGTTTATTTCATATTGCATGAGTTTATCACTCTACATCATGTCATCTTGCTTAAAGCGTTACTATGTTCTCTTGAACTTAATACTCTAGATGCATGCTGGATAGCGGTCGATGTGTGGAGTAATAGTAGTAGATGCAGGCAGGAGTCGGTCTACTTGTTTCAGATGTGATGCCTATATACATGATCATACCTAGATATTCTCATAACTATGCTCAATTATGTCAATTTCTCAACAGTAATTTGTTTACCCGCCGTGAATACTTATGCTCTCGAGAGAATCCACTAGTGAAACCTATGCCCCCCGGGTCTATCTTCCATCATATTAATCTTCCAATACTTAGTTATTTCCTTTGCCTTTTATTTTACTTTGCATCTTTATCATAAAAATACCAAAAATAGTATCTTATCATATCTATCAGATCTCACTCTCGTAAGTGACCGTGTAGGGATTGACAACCCCTTATCGCGTTGGTTGCGAGGATGTATTTGTTTGTGTAGGTACGAGGGACTCATGCGTGGCCTCCTACTGGATTGATACCTTGGTTCTCAATAACTGAGGGAAATACTTAAGCTACTCTACTGCATCACCCTTTCCTCTTCAAGGGAAAACCAACGCAAGTGCTCAAGAGGTAGCACCTACACAAACAAATAAGAACCTCGTAACCAACGCGATAAAGGGGTTGTCAATCCCTTAACGGTCACTTACGAGAGTGAGATCTGATAGAGATAATAACAATAAGATTGAAAGTAAAGATTGCAAAGTAAAATAGATTGGAAACTTATTTGATAGAAAATAGACCCAGGGGCCATAGGTTTCACTAGTGGCTTCTCTCAAGATAGCATAAGTATTACGGTGGGTGAACAAATTACTGTCGAGCAATTGATAGAAAAGCGAATAATTAAGATTTCAGAGAAGAATCAAATATTGTTCATAGATAGACTTGATCATAAACCCACAATTCATCGGATCTCGACAAACACACCGCAAAAAGAGTTACATCGAATAGATCTCCAAGAAGATCGAGGAGAACTTTGTATTGAGATTCAAAGAGAGAGAAGAAGCCATCTAGCTAATAACAATGGACCCGAAGGTCTGAAGTAACTACTCACAGATCATCGGAGGGGCGATGGAGTTCATGTAGAGGCCCTCCGTGATCGATGCCCTGTCCGGCGGAGCTCTGGAAAAGGCCCCAAGATGGGATCTCTTGGGTATAGAAGGTTGCAGCGGTGGAAATAGGGTTTTGTGGTGCTCCTGGATGTTTTCGGGGTATGTGAACATATATAGGAGGAAGAAGTAGGTCGGTTGAGCCACGAGGGGGGAGGGCGCGCCTGGGGGGGTAGACGCGCCCCCTGCCTCGTGGACACCTCGTTCATTTCTTGACGTCCACTCCAAGTCCTCTGGATCATGTTTGTTCCAAAAATCACACTCCCGAAGGTTCCATTATGTTTGGACTCCGTTTGATATTCCGCACAACAACATACGTTGTTCCCTTTGTCATCGGTATGTTACTTGCCCGAGATTCAATCGTCAGTATCTCAATACCTAGTTCAATCTCGTTACCGGAAGTCTCTTTACTCGTTCTGTAATGCATCATCCTGCAACTAACTCATTAATCACATTGCTTGCAAGGCTTATAGTGATGTGCATTACCGAGAGGGCCCAGAGATACATCTCCGATACTCAGAGTGAAAAATCCTAATCTCGATCTATGCCAACTCAACAAACACCATTGGAGACACTATAGAGCATCCTTATAGTCACCCGGTTACGTTGTGACGTTTGATAGCACACTAAGTGTTCCTCGGTATTCGGGAGTTGCATGATCTCATAGTCATAGGAACATGTATAAGTTATGGAGGAAGACATAGCAACAAACTAAACAATCATCGTGCTAAGCTAACGGATGGGTCAAGTCAATCACATCATTCTCTAATGATGTGATCCCGTTAATCAAATGAAAACTCATGTCTATGGTCAGGAAACATAACCATCATTGATTCAACGAGCTAGTCAAGTAGAGACATACTAGTGACACTCTGTTTGTCTATGTATTCACACATGTACTAATTTTCCGGTTAATACAATTCTAGCATGAATAATAAACATTTATCATGATATAAGGAAATATAAATAACAACTTTATTATTGCCTCTAGGGCATATTTCCTTCAGCATGGAAAACAAAAAAAATCTACGCACACACAAGATCTATCCATAGAGATGTATAGATACGAGAGAGGGAGAGCATCTACATACCCTTGTAGATCGCTAAGAGGAAGCATTTGTCAACGCGGTTGATGTATTCGTACACCTTTGCGATCCGCCCCAATCAAGTACCGAACGTACGGCACCTCCGCGTTCAACACACGTTCAGCTCGATGACGTCCTCGCCTTCTCGATCCAGCAAGAGAGGTGAAGTAGTAGATGAGTTCCGGCAGCACGACGGCGTGGTGATGGTGGTGAAACTATTTTTGCAAGGCTTCTCCAAGCACAACAGATTTAGGACGGAGGACAAACTAGAAAGAGTGGAGGCACCAACACATGGCTTAGTGAATCGTGGTGTCCCCCAGGGGCTAGCCCTGCTCCTCTATTTATATGTTGAGCCATGGGGTCATTTCCTAGAGAAAGAGCCTCCTCAAAATCGGTTTGGAATGTAAGGAAGAGTCCTTCTCAGTTTCTAGCAGCAGACGCCACGGTCCTCAGCGTATGGCCTAGACGCCAGGGTCCCTGGCGTTTGGTCCCTGACCTCCGCAAAATTTCCTTTTGCACCGACCTAAAGCCCCGTGGGCCTTACCACTTGGCCTAACCATATCATCCTATATATCAATCTTTACCTCCGAACCATTCCGGAGCTCCTCGTCATGTATGTGATCTCATCCAGGAGTCCGAACAACATTCGGTCACCAACATACATAACTCATATAATACTATATCGGCAACTAACGTTAAGCGTGCGGGCCCTATGGGTTCGAGAATGATGTAGACATGACCGAGATGCTTCTCCGGTCAATAACCAATAGCGGGACCTGGATGCCCATATTGGTTTCTACATATTATACGAAGATCTTTATCGCTCGAACCTTTATGACAACATAGATAGTTCCCTTTGTCCGTCGGTATGTTACTTGCTGGAGATTCGATCATCGGTATCTTCATACCTAGTTCAATCTCATTACCGTTAAGTCTCTTTAATCATTCCGTAATACATCATCTTGTAACTAACTCCTTAGTCACTTTGCTTGAAAGATTCTTGTGATGTTGTATTACGGAGAGGGCCCAAAGATACCTCTCCATCATACGGAGTGACGAATCCCAATCTCGATTCACGCCAACTCAATGGACACCTTCGGAGACACCTGTAGAGCATCTTTATGATCACCTAGTTATCGTGTGATGTTTGGTGGCACACAAGGTATTCCTCCGGTATGCGGGAGTTGCATGATCTCATGGTCGAAGGAATATGTATTTGACATTTAAGAAAGAAACAGCAATAAATTGAACGGTCATATGCTAAGCTAACGGATGGGTCTTGTCCATCACATCATTCTCCTAATGATGTGATCCCGTTATCAAATGACAACTCATGTCTATGGTCAGGAAGTCTTAACCATCTTTTGATCAATGAGCGAGTCTAGCAGAGGCATACTAGGGACTTGGTAATTGCTTATGTATTCACACATGTATTTAAGTTTCCAATCAATACAATTATAGCATGAATAATAAACTTTATCATGCTTAAGGAAATATAATAATAACCACTTTATTATTACCTCTAGGGCATATTTCCAACAACTGTTCGTCGCATGCCACTATTATACATAACCTTATCCACCGCGCCCCCACCCATAGCCAGTCAGATCCATTCGGACACACATATCTTTCTCCCCTCTGCCTCTCTCGCTTCGCCGCCATCGCTAGCGTCGTGGCGTCGTCCATCGCCACTGGTGAGGTCACGGTACGCTGCCTCGAACGCTGTCACAGACCCAATTTTCCCTGTCCCCCGCGCCGTCCGTTGCTGCCTCGAAGTTCGTCGGCCTCACTGTGCAACGCTACCTCGAACTACTTCCCCGTCATCGTCGCGTGTGCCTTCCTCCACATCCAAAGTCTTCTGCATTTCTATCGAACTTGCCATCCGCCAACTCCTCCGCCATCATCCAGCTCGCCGCTCGACTCCGGCCCAGTAAGCACACCTCCCTTTTCTCTGTACATGCCCGGTTTTAGTTGTTCTCGTCAAGGTTGTCAGAATCGCAATTTTGAATTGGATCGGAGCTCCGATGGTAGGATCACAAATAGTAGAATCTTCACTATTAGGATCGTAGAAACATAGATTCTATGAACTAAAATCGTAGAAACGTAGATTCTATGAACTAAAATCGTAGAATCACAGGGGTTAGTTTGGATCGTAAAGTCGTAGAATCGTATATCAGAATCGGGATTCTAAAAACCTTGGTTCTCGTTATTGCACTTGTACACCTGCAACATTTTTCTAGTGTAGTTATATGATGTACCCTTGAATCTTCATAAGTAGATGTCTTAAATTTGAGTGCTTGTGCTAGAGTACTATGTAGTACATTTTGATCAACATATAGTATAACATTTTCTTCATCATTTAGGGATTCATAATGAGTGCCACTGTTTTCATGAAACATGGATTAAGTTCCGTTTCATTTAATTTTTGGTCCTTAGTATGTCTAATTTGTATCATAGGTCATGCCGATTTTCTCTATAAATTTATTACTTTTTTATGAACAAGCTACTTAATTGTATTTTCCTTCGGGTGGACAATACTCACTCTTAATCCACAAAGTGAGATGGGAGTTATTCTGTGCCGGAGGACACCGACTATTGTCATAGGGGTTCGTCCTTCTTCTTCTCTTCCTCTTATAATTTGGTATGGTAGGAGGAGAAGACGAAGGATGACCATCACCAACAGTCGTAAATAAAGTGAGTGAGTGTACACCATATATACAACCACTAGAGAGATGAACCGATTATTCTCATAGGGGGTCGTTACTCTCCCTCTTCTTCCTCTATGACCATGGTAAACCAGGAGGAGAGGGGGAAGAATGACCATCACCGTCGGTCGAAGGACCCAACATAAGAGCGATAAATGTCTACCCGAATGACAAATATGAAGTGTTGTCATAAGAGTTTATCTTTTTATTGTCATAAATCTACTTCCATAAAAAAGTTTTTTATCTAAATGTCAACTTATTTAATGTGATTTAGATGGAGAAGCCGAGACACCTCGTTAGGACTCCTACACCCGTAGATGGAACTCCCACTGTAGTAGACATCGTCACGAGGGTGGCTCAATACACGTAGATCATGCTCGCCTATGTCGAGAGTGCTCGAGCAGCCACCGAGAGCGCTCAGGCATACATCGAGAGTGTTGCGGCATATGCCGAAAGCGGGAGAACAACCGCTGAGAGCACTGGAGCAACCCTTGAGAGTGCTCGAGCAGCCGCCGAGAGTGCGCGAGTAACTCTCGAGGCTGCAAGGAGCACCCAAGCCGAGATCACGAAGATGATGGAAGGTGAGGAGAGCTCATAATGGAGCTGAACGTTTACTTCTTAATAACTAGTGCACTGCCTTCATGTGATCTATATAATCGATGCGTGCGAACTTAATTTCTAAGTTGTTATGATGGACCTAAACTTTTGCTTCCGAACTACTAGTGAAGTGCAACATGGTCATTTGTATTGTCTATGATGCTATGAAGATTATTATATGACTTTGCTCTGTGATTGGATAACTTTGGGGTTGGGGCGTTGGTCGGTCGCTGATGTCTACTACACAACCTTCTTCTTGTAGACGTTGTTGGGCCTCCAAGTGCAGAGGTTTGTAGGACAGTAGCAAATTTCCCTCAAGTGGATGACCTAAGGTTTATCAATCCATGGGAGGCGTAGGATGAAGATGGTCTCTCTAAAGCAACCCTGCAACCAAATAACAAAGAGTCTTTTGTGTCCCCAACACACCTAATACAATGGTAAATTGTATAGGTGCACTAGTTCGGCGAAGAGATGGTGATACAAGTGCAATATGGATAGTAGATAATGATTTTTGTAATATGAAAATATAAAAACAGCAAGGTAGCAAGCGATAAAACTGAGCACAAACGATATTGCAATGCGTTGAAACAAGGCCTAGGGTTATAAATTTCACTAGTGCAAGTTCCCTCAACAATAATAACATAATTGGATCATATAACTATCCCTCAACATGCAACAAAGAGTCACTCCAAAGTCACTAATAGCGGAGAACAAACGAAGAGATTATGGTAGGGTATGAAACCCTGATCAATCTGTTCAAGAGTCCGTAGTAAAATAACACGAAGCTATTCTTTTCATTCAATCTATCATAGAGTTCGTACTAGAATAACACCTTAAGACACAAATCAACCAAAATCGTAATGTCACCTAGATACTCCTATGTCACCTCAAGTATCCGTGGGTATGATTATATGATATGTCTCCGTCGTATCTATAATTTTTGATTGCTCCATGCCAATATTCTACAACTTTCATATACTTTTGGCAACTTTTTATACTATTTTTGGGACTAACATATTGATCCAGTGCCCAGTGCCAGTCCCTGTTTGTTGCATGTTTTTTGTTTCGCAGAATATCCATATCAAACGGAGTCCAAACGGAATAAAAACTGACGGAGTTTTTTTGGAATATATATGATTTTTGGGAAGAAGAATCCACGCGAGACGATGCTCGAGGGGCCCACGAGGTAGGGGGCGCGCCCTGGGGTGGCAGGCGCACCCCTGACCCTCGTGGCCACCTCGTAATGCGGTTGGAGCCCTTCTTTCGCCACAAGAAAGCTAATATCCGGATAGAGATCGTGTCAAAATTTCATCCCAATCGGAGTTACGGATCTCCGGGGATTTAAGAAACGGTGAAAGGGAAGAATCTGAGAACGCAGAAACAGAGAGAGATAGAGAGACAGATCCAATCTCGGAGGGGCTCTTGCCCCTCCCGTGCCATGGAGGCCATGGACCAGAGGGGAAACCCTTCTCCCATCTAGGGAGGAGGTCAAGGAAGAAGAAGAATGAGGGGGGCTCTCTCCCCCTCGCTTCCGGTGGCGCCAGAACGCCGCCGGGGGCCATCATCATCACCGCGATCTACACCAACACCTCTGCCATCTTCACCAACATCTCCATCACCTTCCCCCCTCTATCTACAGCGGTCCACTCTCCCGCAACCCTCTGTACCCTCTACTTGAACATGGTGCTTTATGCTTCATATTATTATCCAATGATGTGTTGCCATCCTATGATGTCTGAGTAGATTTTCGTTGTCCTATCGATGGTTGATGAATTGCTATGATTGATTTAATTTGCTTGTGGTTATGTTGCTGTCCTTTGGTGCCCATCATATGATTGCGCGCGTGGATCACACCCTAGGGTTAGTTGTATGTTGA
The DNA here is from genome assembly GCF_003073215.2 of Triticum urartu. Lineage (NCBI taxonomy): Eukaryota > Viridiplantae > Streptophyta > Magnoliopsida > Poales > Poaceae > Triticum > Triticum urartu. The sequence goes on from NC_053024.1 coordinate 120,191,154, forward strand.
TAGGACTATGTATTGGAGAGCAAGAGTGACAAAAGCTTCAACCTAGCATAGAAATTGATGCATACGGGATTGAAGGGGGACCAATATATCTTAATGCTATGGTTGGGTTTTACCTTAATGAACATTAGTAGTTGCGGATGCTTGCTAATAGTTCCAATCTTAAGTGCATGGAATTCCAAGTCAGGGATGACATGCTAGCAGTGGCCTCTCCCACATAATACTTGCTATCGGTCTAGTAAACTAGTCAATTGCTTAGGGGAAATTTCGCAACTCCTACCACCACTTTTCCACACTCGCTATATTTACTTTATTGCTTCTTTACTTACAACAGCCCCTACCTTTTATTTACTTGCTCTTTATTATCTTGCAAACCTATCCAACAACACCTACAAAGTACTTCTAGTTTCATACTTGTTATAGGTAAAGCGAACATCAAGCGTGCGTAGAGTTGTATCGGTGGTCGATAGAACTTGAGGGAATATTTGTTCTACCTTTAGCTCCTCGTTGGGTTCGACACTCTTACTTATCGAAAACTATTGCGATCCCCTATACTTGTGGGTTATCAAGACCTTTTTCTGGTGCCGTTGCCGGGGAGCAATAGCGTGGGGTGAATATTCTCGTGTGTGCTTCTTTGCTTTTATTTGCTGTTCTTAGTTGTTTTCTATCTTTAGCTATGGGTAGGAAATGCAAAATACCAAAAAAATTAGTTGTACCTACTGAACCAATGGTTGAAGAACCACTGAAAATCTATCACACTGCTGAAGCTTATTACTTGGATCATCTTCGATCCCTATGTGCTCGTGCTGAAACCCCAACTAGCTTAGTTGAGGGCAAATCTTTAGATGAGCATGCTTGTTTTGTGCGCCACAGAATATCTGAAAAAGGGAAAACTTTACTGGATCAAATTCATCGTTTGCAATGCTATGCTAGGAATTTATGTGAAATATATGATTATACTTGTTGTTCTGAAGACCCTAAGAAACACCTCCCCTACCAATGTTTGTTTAGTGATAATGGAATCGTATCCTCTTATGCTAAGGGTGTTTATAGTTACTATGATGTTCAACAAATTGAAGAATCTGTTGCTTTTAAGGGTGCTTACGAAATTGCTTCTTTGATTGAAAAGTATGATGCTACTCTTTACAAATCTGAAAATTTTGCCATACTTAAATATTGCTGTGATAATTATGCTTCTAATGCCTATGTTGAACAATATATTGAGTACTACTCCGCTGTCCAAGAAGAGACTAATATTTTGCAGGAGTCTATGGAAGAAGAAATAGATGAAACTGTGAGCTCATTGGATGAAAAAGATGATGAGGAGAGCGAAGAACAAAAGGAGGAAGAGCAGATTAGCTACCCGTGCCCACCTTCTAATGAGAGTAACTCTTCAACTCATACATTGTTTAATTTCCCTTCGTGCTTACCGGAGGATGATTGCTATGATGCTTGTTATGATCCCATTGATTCTCTTGAAATATCCCTTTTTGATGATGCTTGCTATATATGCTTGTGGCCAAGATGCCAATATGAATTATGCTTATGGAGATGAACTTGCTATAGTTCCTTATGTTAAACATGAAATTGTTGCTATTGCACCCACACATGATAGTCCTATTATCTTTTTGAATTCTCCAAACTACACTATATCGGAGAAGTTTGCACTTATTAAGGATTATATTGATGGGTTGCCTTTTACCGTTGCACATGATGATTTTGATGAATATAATATGCATGTGATTGATGCTCCTACTTGCAATTATTATGAGAGAGGAACTATATCTCCACCTCTCTATGCTTCCAATACGATAAAATTGCAAGAAACTGTTTATACTATGCATTGGCCTTTACTATGTGTGCATGAATTGTTCTTTTATGACATGCCGATGCATAGGAAGAGAGTTAGACTTCGTCATTACATGATATATGTTACCTTGTTCTCACCACTAAATTACAAATCATTGTTAATTAAAATTGGCTTTGATATACCTTGGGATCCGGGTGGATCCATTACTTGAGCACTATATGCCTAGCTTAATGGCTTTAAAGAAAGCGCTGCCAGGGAGACAACCTGGAGGTTTTAGAGAGTCATTTATTTCTGTTGAGTTATTTCATATAGTTTAAAACCAACAAAAATAAAGAGGGGAACCCAAAACTTTTTCAAAAAAGAACGCGAAAGTGAGAAAGACAAGCATTGTTGAAGTGGGAGAGCTCCTTGAACTTTGTTCATGCCCACGGCAACTTTGTGAATCTTGATTACAGAAACTTTTCAACAAAAATAAGTATCCCCTTGTAGAATTCCATTGTATTATAAAGATAATGTGCCAAGGTTTGCCTTTAGGATGTTTACATTTGCTTGATGGTTTGTACGGTGCAGGAAAGAAACTTTAGCTGTAGTGCGTGATTTTACATTTTAAGCTGGAATGTAAAATGGTTCTGATTCTTTTTGCACTGTCTTCATATAAAAATTGTTTATTTTTCATAATTTTGGTAGAATTTTTCAAGTATCAGAAGTATGGTGAATGTTCAGATTGCTACAGACTGTTCTGTTTTAGACAGATTCTGTTTTTGATGCATAGTTTGCTTGTTTTGATGAAACTATCAATTTATATCAGTGGATTAAGCCATGAAAACATTATATTACAGTAAACACAATGCAAAAAAAATATGAATTGGTTTGCAACAGTACTTAGAGTAGTGATTTGCTTTATTATACTAACGGATCTTACCGAGTTTTCTGTTGAAGTTTTGTGTGGATGAAGTGTTCGATGATTGAGAAGGTCTCGATGTGAGAAGAAGGAAGAGAGGAAAGAGCTCAACCTTGGGGATGCCCGAGGCACCCCGAGTAAATATTCAAGGAGACTCAAGCGTCTAAGCTTGGGGATGCTGGGGAGGCATCCCCTCTTTCTTCAACAAATATCGGTATGTTTTCGGATTCATTTCGTTCATGCGATATGTGCAAGTCTTGGAGCGTATTTTGCATTTAGGTTTTTATTTTTCTTTTTATGCACCATGCTGGTATGAGATAGTCCTTGGTTGATTTATAGAATGCTCTTTGCACTTCACTTATATCTTTTGAGTATGGCTTTATAGAATGCTTCATGTGCTTCACTTATATCATTTGAAGTTTGGATTGTCTGTTTCTCTTTACATAGACAACCGCCATTTATAGAATGCTCTTTTGCTTAACTTATACTTGTTAGAGCGTGGGTATATCTTTTGTAGAAAGAATTAAACTCTCTTGCTTCACTTATATCTATTTAGAGAGATGACAAGAATTGGTTATTCACATGGTTAGTCATAAAACCCTACATAAAACTTGTAGATCACTGAATATGATATGTTTGATTCCTAGCAATAGTTTTGTGATATAAAGATGGTGATATTAGAGCCATGCTAGTGGGTAGTTGTGGATTGTAGAAATACTTGTGTTGAAGTTTGTGATTCCCGTAGCATGCAGGTATGGTGAACCGTTATGTGATGAAGTCAGAGCATGATTTATTTATTGATTGTCTTCCTTATGAGTGGCGGTCGGGGACGAGCGATGGTCTTTTCCTACCAATCTATCCCCCTAGGAGCATACGCGTAGTACTTTGTTTCGATAACTAATAGATTTTTGCAATAAGTATGTGAGTTCTTTATGACTAATGTTGAGTCCATGGATTATACGCACTCTCACCCTTCCACCATTGCTAGCCTCTCTAGTACCGCGCAACTTTCGCCGGTACCATAAACCCACCATATACCTTCCTCAAAACAGCCACCATACCTACCTATCATGGCATTTCCATAGCCATTCCGAGATATATTGCCATGCAACTTTCATCATCATATACATGACTTGAGCATTCATTGTCATATTGCTTTGCATGATCGTAAGATAGCTAGCATGATGTTTTCATGGCTTGTCTGTTTTTTGATGTCATTGCTACGCTAGATCATTGCACATCCTGGTACACCGCTGGAGGCATTCATATAGAGTCATATCTTTGTTCTAGATATCAAGTTGTAATATCGAGTTGTAAGTAAATAAAAGTGTGATGATCATCATTATTAGAGCATTGCCCCAGTGAGAAAAGGATGATGGAGACTATGATTCCCCCACAAGTCGGGATGAGACTCCGGACGAAAAAATAAAAAAATAAAAAAAATAAAAAAGGCCAAAAAAAGAGAAGGCCCAAGAAAACAAAAAAAGGGGAAAGAAAACAAAAAAATAAGAGAAAAAGAGAGAAGGGGCAATGCTACTATCCTTTTTCCACACTTGTGCTTCAAAGTAGCACCATCTTCTTCATATAGAGAGTCTCTTCAGTTATCACTTTCATATACTAGTGGGAATTTTCATTATAGAACTTGGCTTGTATATTCCGATGATGGGCTTCCTCAAATGCCCGAGGTCTTCATGAGCAAGCAAGTTGGATGCACACCCACTTAGTTTTAGTTAGAGCTTTCATACACTTATAGCTCTAGTGCATCCGTTGCATGGCAATCCCTACTCACTCACATTGATATCTATTGATGGGCATCTCCATAGCCCGTTGATACGCCTAGTTGATGTGAGACTATCTTCTCCTTTTTTGTCTCCTCCACCATCATATTCTATTCCACCTATAGTGCTATGTCCATGGCTCACGCTCATGTATTGCGTGAAATTTGAAAAGGTTTGAGAATGTCAAAAGTATGAAACAATTGCTTGGCTTGTCATCGGGGTTGTGCATGATGTGAATATTTTGTGTGGTGAAGATGGAGCATAACCAGACTATATGATTTTGTAGGGATAACTTTCTTTGGCCATGTTATTTTGAAAGACATGATTGCTTTATTAGTAGGCTTGAAGTATTATTGTTTTTATGTCAAATGATAGACTGTTGCTTTGAATCACTCATATCTTAATATTCATGCCATGATTAGATTACATGATCAAGATTATGCTAGGTAGCATTCCACACCAAAAATTATTTTTTTATCATTTACCTACTTGAGGACGAGCAGGAATTAAGCTTAGGGATTCTGATACGTCTCCGTCGTATCTATAATTTTTGATTGCTCCATGCCAATATTCTACAACTTTCATATACTTTTGGCAACTTTTTATACTATTTTTGGGACTAACATATTGATCCAGTGCCCAGTGCCAGTTCCTGTTTGTTGCATGTTTTTTGTTTCGCAGAATATCCATACCAAACGGAATCCAAACGGGATAAAAACGGACGGAGCTTATTTTTGGAATATTTGGAAAATTCTGGAAGAAAAATCCACGCGAGACAGTGCCCGAGGTGTTCACGAGGTAGGGGGGCACGCCCGACCCCCCTGGGCGCGCCCCCTACCCTCGTGAGCCACCCGTAAGGCGGTTGACGCTCTTCTTTTGCCGCAAGAAAGCTAATTTTCGGAAGACGGACGTGGGCGGTAATGTTACCGTCTATGAAGCTCGACTTGTGGGAAAGAGTCTTTTCACAAGTTCAAGGAGTTGACTACGATGAGAATTTCTCACCCGTAGCGATGCTTAAGTCCGTCGGAATCATGTTAGCATTAGCTGTATTTTTCGATTATGAAATCTTACAGATGGATGTCAAAAACAAGTTTTCTTACCAGTTTTCATAAGAAAAGTTGTATGTGATACAATAAAAGGTTTTGTCGATCCTAAGGATGCTAAAAGGTATGCTGGCTCCAGCAATCCTTCTATGGACTAGAGCAAGCATCTCAGAATCGGAATATATGTTTTGATGGAGTGATCAAAGCTTTTAGGTTTATACAATGTTTGCTAGAAACTTGTATTTACAAGAAAGTGGGTGGGAGCACTGCAACATTTCTGATAAGTATATGTGGATGACATATTGTTGATTCAAAATGAGGTAGAATTTCTGGAAAGCATAAACGGTTGTTTGAAGGGTGTTTTTCAAAGGAAGACCTGGATAAAGCTACTTACATATTGGGCATCAAGATCTATAGAGATAGATCAAGAGCCTGATGACACTTTCAAAGAACGCACACCTTGACATGTTTTTGAAGGAGTTCAAAATAGATCAGTCAAAGAAGGGGTTCTTGCCTGAGTTGTAAGGTGTGAAGCTGAGTAAGACTCAAAGCTTGACCACGGCAGAAGAAAGAGGAAGGATGAAGGTCGTCCCCTATGCTTTTGTCATAGGCTCTATACGGTATGCCATGCTGAGTACCGCACCTGATGTGTGCCTTGCCACATGTCTGGCAAGAGGGTACAAAGGTGATCTAGGAGTGGATCACCAAATAGGGGTCAAAATTATCCTTAGAGGAATAAGGAAATCTTTCTTGGTTATGGAGGTGATAAAGAGTTCGACATAAAGAGTTACGTCGATGCAAGCTTAACACCTATCCAGATAGCTCTGAGTAGAGATACCGGATACGTATAATGAAGCAATAATTTGGAATAGCTCCAAGTGGAACATGGTAGCAGCATCTACGATATAAAGTTTTGCGAAATACATAGGGATCTGAATATGGCAAGACCCGCTGACTACAACCTCTCTCACAAGCATAACATGATCAAACCCAGAACTCTTTGAGTGTTTATGACATAGTGATGTGAACTAGATCATTGAGTCTAGTAGACTCTTGGATGTTGGTCACATGGCGATGTGACCTGTGAGTGTTAATCACATGGCGATGTGAACTAGATTATTGACTCTAGTGCAAGTGGGAGACTGTTGGAAATATGCCCTAGAGGCAATAATAAATTGGTTATTATTATATTTCCTTGTTCACGATAATCGTTTATTATCCATGCTAGAATTGTATTGATAGGAAACTCAGATACATGTGTGGATACATAGACAACACCATGTCCCTAGTAAGCCTCTAGTTGACTAGCTCGTTGATCAATAGATGGTTACGGTTTCCTGACCATGGGCATTGGATGTCGTTGATAACGGGATCACATCATTAGGAGAATGATGTGATGGACAAGACCCAATCCTAAGCCTAGCACAAGATCGTGTAGTTCGTATGCTAAAGCTTTTCTAATGTCAAGTATCATTTCCTTAGACCATGAGATTGTGCAACTCCCGGATACCGTAGGAGTGCTTTGGGTGTGCCAAACGTCACAACGTAACTAGGTGGCTATAAAAGCACACTACAGGTATCTCCGAAAGTGTCTGTTGGGTTGGCACGAATCGAGACTGGGATTTGTCACTCCGTGTAAACAGAGAGGTATCTCTGGGCCCACTCGGTAGGACATCATCATAATGTGCACAATGTGATCAAGGAGTTGATCACGGGATGATGTGTTACAGAACGAGTAAAGAGACTTGCCGGTAACAAGATTGAACAAGGTATTGGGATACCGACGATCGAATCTCGGGCAAGTATCGTACCGCTAGACAAAGGGAATTGTATAAGGGATTGATTAAATCCTTGACATCGTGGTTCATCCGATGAGATCATCATGGAGCATGTGGGAGCCAAGATGGGTATCCATATCCCGCTGTTGGTTATTGACCGGAGAGTTTTCTCGGCCATGTCTGCATGACTCCCGAACCCGTAGGGTCTACACACTTAAGGGTCGATGACGCTAGGGTTATAGGGGAAGTATGTACGCGGTTACCGAATGTTGTTCGGAGTCCCGGATGAGATCCCGGACGTCACGAGGAGTTCCGGAATGGTCCGGAGGTAAAGATTAATATATATAGGAAGTATGTTTTTGGCCACCGGAAGTGTTCCGGGCATCACCGGTAGTGTACCGGGACCACCGGAGGGGTCCGGGGGTCCACCAGGTGGGGCCACCAGCCCCGGAGGCCTACATGGGCCAATAGTGGGAAGGGACCAGCCCCTAGGTGGGCTGGGGCGCCTCCCACCAAGGCCCAAGGCACCTCCAAGAGGGGAGGGGGCAAACCCTAGGGTAGATGGGCCCTAAGGCCCACCTCAGGTGCGCCTCCCCCTCTCCCCCTTGTGGCCGCCACCCTAGATGGGTTCTAGGGCTGCCGCCACCCCTAGGGAGGAAACCCTAGGTGGGGGCGCAGCCCTCCCTCTCCCCCTATATGTAGTGGAGGCAAAGGGGCAGCCCAACACATGAAGTTCCTCCCCTGTTGGCGCAGCCCTACCCCTCTCCCTCCTCGTCTCTCATAGTGCTTGGCGAAGCCCTGCTGGAGTCCCGCGCTCCTCCACCACCACCACGCCATCGTGCTGCTGCTGGATGGAGTCTTCCCCAACCTCTCCTTCTCCCCTTGCTGGATCAAGGCGTAGGAGACGTCACCGGGCTGTACGTGTGTTGAACGCGGAGGTGCCGTCCGTTCGGCACTAGGATCATCGGTGATTTGGATCACGGCGAGTACGACTCCATCAACCCGTTCACTTGAACGCTTCCGCTTAGCGATCTACAAGGGTATGTAGATGCACTCTCCTTCCCCTCATTGCTAGATTACTCCATAGATTGATCTTGGTGATGCGTAGAAAATTTTCAATTTCTGCTACGATCCCCAACAGTGGTATCAGAGTCAGGTTTATGCGTAGTTTCTATGCTTGAGTAGAACACAAGTTGTTGTGGGCGTCGATTTTGTCAATTTACTTACCGTTAATAGTCTTATCTTGATTCGGCGGCATCGTGGGATGAAGCGGCCCGGACCGACCTTACACATACTCTTACGTGAGACTGGTTCCACCGACTGACATGCACTAGTTGCGTAAGGTGGCTAGCGGGTGTCTGTCTCTCCCACTTTAGTCGGATCGGATTCGATGAAAAGGGTCCTTATGAAGGGTAAATAGAAATTGGCATATCACGTTGTGGTTTTGGCGTAGGTAAGAAACGTTCTTGCTAGAAACCTATAGCAGCCACGTAAAAAAACTTGCAACAACAATTAGAGGACGTCTAACTTGTTTTTGCAGCATGTGCCATGTGATGTGATATGGCCAAAAGGATGTGATGAATGATATATGTGATGTATGAGATTGATCATGTTCTTGTAATAGGAATCACGACTTGCATGTCGATGAGTATGACAACCGGCAGGAGCCATAGGAGTTGTCTTAATTTATTTATGACCTGCGTGTCAACTTAAACGTCATGTAATTACTTTACTTTATTGCTAAAGCATTAGCCATAGTAGTAGAAGTAATAGATGACGAGACGACTTCGAGAAGACATGATGATGGAGATCATGATGATGGAGATCATGGTGTCATGCCGGTGACAACGATGATCATGGAGCCCCAAAGATGGAGATCATAAGGAGCAAACTGATATTGGCCATATCATGTCACTATTTGATTGCATGTGATGTTTATCATGTTTTACATCTTATTTTCTTAGAACGACGGTAGCTTAAATAATATGATCCCTCGCAATAATTTCAAGAATTGTGTTCCCCCTAACTGTGCACCGTTGCGAAGGTTCGTTGTTTCGAAGCACCACGTGATGATCGGGTGTGATAGATTCTAACGTTCGAATACAACGGGTGTAAGCCAGATTTACACACGCAATACACTTAGGTTGAATTGACGAGCCTAGCATGTACAGACATGGCCTCGGAACACGGAAGACCGAAAGGTTGAGCATGAGTCGTATAGAAGATACGATCAACATAGAGATGTTCACCGATGTTGACTAGTCCGTCTCACGTCATGATCGGACACGGCCTAGTTGACTCGGATCATGTTTCACTTAGATGACTAGAGGGATGTCTATCTGAGTGGGAGTTCATTAAATAATTTGATTAGATGAACTCAATTATCATGAACATAGTCTAAATTGTCTTCGCAAATATGTTGTAGATAAATAGCTCACGTTGTAGCTCCCTGTTTCAATACGTTCCTAGAGAAAGATTAAGTTGAAAGATATTGTAAGCAATGATGCGGACTGGGTCCGTAGTCCGAGGAGTGTCCCCACTGCTACACAGAAGGCTTACGTCTTTGATGCACCGCTCGATGTACAAACCCCTACAACATCGTCTGTGGATGTTGTGAACACCTGACAGACACATTCTGATGACTACCTGATAGTTTAGTGCACCATACTTTATGGCTTAGAATTGGGATTCCAATGACATTTTGAACGCCATAGAACATATGAGATGTTCCAAGAGCTGAAATTGGGATTTCAGGCTCATGCCCGTGTTGAGAGGTGTGAGACCTCTGACAAGTTCTTTTGCCAACAAGATGGAGGAGAATAGCTCAGCTAGTGAGCATGTGCTCAGAATGTCTGGGTGCTACAATCACTTAAATCAAGTGGGAGTTAAACTTCTGGATAAGATAGTGATTGATAGAGTTCTCTAGCCACTATCACTAAGCTACTAGATCTTCGTGATGAACTATGACATGCAAGGGATGGAGTTGATCCCGGAGCTGTTCGCGGTGCTTAAGACCGCAGAAGGTAGAAATCAAGAAGGAGCATCAAGTGTTGATGGTTTAACAAGACCACTGGTTTCAAGAAGGGCAAGGGCTAGAAGGGAAACTTCATGGATGGCAAACCAGTTGCCGCTCCAGTGAAGGAACCCAAGGTTGAACCCAAACCCGAGACTGAGTGCTTCTATTGTAAGGGGAACGGTCATTGGTAGCGGAATTACCCCAAATGCATGGTATATAAGAAGGCTGGCAACTTCAAAGTATACATGTGTTATTAATGTGTACCTCACTAGTACTCCTGGTAGCACCTGGGTATTGGATATCGGTTCAGTTACTATTATTGGTGACTTGAAGCAAAAGCTACGGACTAAACGGAGACTGGCTAAGGGCGAGGTGACGATGTGTGTTGGAAGTGTTTCCAAAGTTGATGAGATCACCATCGCACGCTCCATCTGCCTTCGGGATTAGTATTGAACCTAGATAAATGTTATCAGGTGTCTGCGTTGAGCATGAATATGATTAGATCATGTTCATTGCAATATGGTCATTCATTTAAGTTAGAGAATAATGGTTATTCTGTTTACATGAATGATACCTTTCATGGTCATGCACCCTATATGAATGGTTCATTGAATCACGGTCGTGGTAATACACGTGTTCACGCCAAAAGATGTAGAGTTAATAATGATAGTACCACTTTCTCGTGGCACTGCCGCTTAGGTCATATTGGCGTAAGATGCATGAAGAAACTCCATGTCGATGGATGTTTGGAGTCACTTGATTTTGAATCACTTGACACATGCGAGCCATGCCTCATGGGCAGGATGACTAAGACCCCGTTTTCAGGTACAATGAAACGGGCAAGTGACTTGTTGGAAATCATGCATGCTGATGCGTGTGATCCAATGAGAATTGAAGCGTGCGGTGGATATCGCTATTTTCTCATCTTCACTGACGATTTGGGTAGATATAGGTATATCTACTTAATGAAGCACAAGTATGAAACATTTGAAAAGTTCAAGCGATTTCAGAGTGAAGTTAAGAATCATCATAACAATAAGATAATGTTCCTACGATCTGATCAAAAGGGGATTTTCTGAGTTATGAGTTTGGCACTCACTTAAGACATTGTGGAATTGTTTCACAGTTGAAGCCACCTGGAACACCACAAGGTAATGGTGTGTCCGGACGTCGTAATCGAACACTATGAGATATGGTGCGATCTATGATGTCTCTTATCAATCTACCGTTTTCATTTTGAGGTTATGCGTTAGAGACAGCTGCATTCACTTTAGATAGGACACCATCTAAGTCCGTTGAGACGACGTCGTATGAACATTGGTTTGGCAAGAAACCAAAGTTGTCGTTTCTTAATGTTTGGGGCTGCGATGCTTAAGGCTTCAGCCGTAGAAGCTTGAACCCAAAGCGGACAAACACATCTTCATAGGATACCCAAGGGTGCCAATTGGGTATACCTTCTATCTTAGATCCGAGGGCAAATTGTTTGTCGCTAAGAACGGGTCCTTTCTTGAGAAGGAGTTTCTCTCGAAAGAATTGAGTGGGAGGAAGATAGAACTTGATGAGGTTGTCGAACCTTTACTTCTACCAGGGAGTGATGCAACATAGAAAGATGTTTTCTGTGGCGCCTACGTTTGTTGAAGAGGAAGTAAATGATAGTGATCATGAAGCTTAGGATCAAGTAGCTATCGAACCTCGTAGGTCGACAAGGATATGTACTACTCCTAAGTGGTACGGTAATCCTGTCTTAGATATCATGTTGTTAAACAACAATGAACCTACGAGCTATGGAGAACCGATGGTGGGCCCGTATTCCGACAAATGGTTAGAAGCCATGAAATCCGAGATAGGATCCATATATCAGAACAAAGTATGGACTTTGGTGGACTTGCCCGATGATCGGCAAGCCATTGAGATAAATGGATCTTTAAGAAGAAGACGGACGTGAGCGGTAATGTTACCGTCTATGAAGCTTGACTTGTGGGAAAGAGTCTTTTCACAAGTTCAAGGAGTTGACTACGATGAGAATTTCTCACCCGTAGCGATGCTTAAGTCCGTCGGAATCATGTTAGCATTAGCTGTATTTTTCGATTATGAAATCTTACAGATGGATGTCAAAAACAAGTTTTCTTACCAGTTTTCGTAAGAAAAGTTGTATTCGATACAATAAAAGGTTTTGTCGATCCTAAGGATGCTAAAAGGTATGCTGGCTCCAGCAATCCTTCTATGGACTAGAGCAAGCATCTCGGAATCGGAATATATGTTTTGATGGAGTGATCAAAGCTTTTAGGTTTATACAATGTTTGCTAGAAACTTGTATTTACAAGAAAGTGAGTGGGAGCACTGCAACATTTCTGATAAGTATATGTGGATGACATATTGTTGATTCAAAATGAGTAGAATTTCTGGAAAGCATAAACGGTTGTTTGAAGGGTGTTTTTCAAAGGAAGACCTGGATAAAGCTGCTTACATATTGGGCATCAAGATCTATAGAGATAGATCAAGACGCCTGATGACACTTTCAAAGAACGCACACCTTGACAGGTTTTTGAAGGAGTTCAAAATAGATCAGTCAAAGAAGGGGTTCTTGCCTGAGTTGTAAGGTGTGAAGCTGAGTAAGACTCAAAGCTTGACCACGGCAGAAGGAAGAGGAAGGATGAAGGTCATCCCCTATGCTTTTGTCATAGGCTCTATACGGTATGCCATGCTAAGTACCGCACCTGATGTGTGCCTTGCCACATGTCTGGCAAGAGGGTACAAAGGTGATCTAGGAGTGGATCACCAAATAGCGGTCAAAATTATCCTTAGAGGAATAAGGAAATCTTTCTTGGTTATGGAGGTGATAAAGAGTTCGACATAAAGAGTTACGTTGATGCAAGCTTAACACCTATCCGGATAGCTCTGAGTAGAGATACCGGATACGTATAATGAAGCAATAATTTGGAATAGCTCCAAGTGGAACGTGGTAGCAGCATCTACGATATAAAGTTTTGCGAAATACATAGGGATCTGAATATGGCAAGACCCGTTGACTACAACCTCTCTCACAAGCATAACATGATCAAACCCAGAACTCTTTGAGTGTTTATCACATAGTGATGTGAACTAGATCATTGAGTCTAGTAGACTCTTGGATGTTGGTCACATGGCGATGTGACCTGTGAGTGTTAATCACATGGCGATGTGAACTAGATTATTGACTCTAGTGCAAGTGGGAGACTGTTGGAAATATGCCCTAGAGGCAATAATAAATTGGTTATTATTATATTTCCTTGTTCATGATAATCGTTTATTATCCATGCTAGAATTGTATTGACAGGAAACTCAGATACATGTGTGGATACATAGACAACACCATGTCCCTAGTAAGCCTCTAGTTGACTAGCTCGTTGATCAATAGATGGTTACGGTTTCCTGACCATGGGCATTGGATGTCGTTGATAATGGGATCACATCATTAGGAGAATGATGTGATGGACAAGACCCAATCCTAAGCCTAGCACAAGATCGTGTAGTTCGTATGCTAAAGCTTTTCTAATGTCAAGTATCATTTCCTTAGACCATGAGATTGTGCAACTCCCGGATACCGTAGGAGTGCTTTGGGTGTGCCAAACGTCACAACGTAACTGGGTGGCTATAAAGGCACACTACAGGTATCTCCAAAAGTGTCTGTTGGGTTGGCACGAATCGAGACTGGGATTTGTCACTCCGTGTAAATGGAGAGGTATCTCTGGGCCCACTCGGTAGGGCATCATCATAATGTGCACAATTTGATCAAGGAGTTGATCACGGGATGATGTGTTACAGAACGAGTAAAGAGACTTGCCGGTAACGAGATTGAACAAGGTATCAGGATACCGACGATCGAATCTCGGGCAAGTATCGTACCGCTAGACAAAGGGAATTGTATACGGGATTGATTAAATCCTTGACATCGTGGTTCATCAAATGAGATCATCGTGGAGCATGTGGGAGCCAACATGGGTATCCAGATCCCGCTGTTGGTTATTGACCGGAGAGTTGTCTCGGCCATGCCTGCATGACTCCCGAACCCGTAGGGTCTACACACTTAAGGTTCGATGACGCTAGGGTTATAGGGAAAGTATGTACGCGGTTACCAAATGTTGTTCGGAGTCCCGGATGAGATCCCGGACGTCACGAGGAGTTCCGGAATGGTCTGGAGGTAAAGATTAATATATAGGAAGTATGGTTTTGGCCACCAGAAGTGTTCCGGGCATCACCGGTAGTGTACCGGGACCACCGGAGGGGTCCGGGGGTCCACCAGGTGGGGCCACCAGCCCCGGAGGCCTACATGGGCTAATAGTGGGAAGGGACCAGCCCCTAGGTGGGCTGGGGCGCCTCCCACCAAGGCCCAAGGCACCTCCAAGAGGGGAGGGGGGCAAACCCTAGGGCAGATGGGCCCTAAGGCCCACCTCAGGTCCGCCTCCCCCTCTCCCCCTTGTGGCCACCACTCTAGATGGGATCTAGGGCTGCCGCCACCCCTAGGGAGGAAACCCTAGGTGGGGGCGCATCCCTCCCTCTCCCCCTATATATTGTGGAGGCAAAGGGGCAGCCCAACACATGAAGTTCCTCCCCTGTTGGCGCAGCCCTACCCCTCTCCCTCGACGTCTCTCGTAGTGCTTGGCGAAGCCCAGCTGGAGTCCCGCGCTCCTCCACCACCACCATGCCGTTGTGCTGCTGCTGGATGGAGTCTTCCCCAACCTCTCCTTCTCCCCTTGCTGGATCAAGGCGTAGGAGACGTCACCGGGCTGTACGTGTGTTGAACGCGGAGGTGCCGTCCGTTCGGCACTAGGATCATCGGTGATTTGGATCACGACGAGTACGACTCCATCAACCCGTTCACTTGAACGCTTCCGCTTAGCGATCTACAAGGGTATGTAGATGCACTCTCCTTCCCCTCGTTGCTAGATTACTCCATAGATTGATCTTGGTGATGTGTAGAAAATTTTAAATTTCTGCTACGATCCCCAACAAGGGAAGAATCTGAGAACACAGAAACAGAGAGAGACAGAGAGATAGATCCAATCTCGGAGGGGCTCTCACACCTCTCGTGCCATGGAGGCCATGGACCAGAGGGGAAACCCTTCTCTCATCTATGGAGGAGGTCAAGGAAGAAGAAGGAGGAGGGGGGCTCTCTCCCCCTCGCTTCCGGTGGCGCCGGAACGCCGCCGGGGGCCATCATCATCACCGCGATCTACACCAACACCTCCGCCATCTTCACCAACATCTCCATCACCTTCCCCCCTCTATCTACAGCGGTCCACTCTCCCGCAACCCGCTGTACCCTCTACTTGAACATGGTGCTTCATGCTTCATATTATTATCCAATGATGTGTTGCCGTCCTATGATGTCTGAGTAGATTTCCGTTGTCCTATCGGTGGTTGATGAATTGCTATGATTGATTTAATTTGCTTGTGGTTATGTTGCTGTCCTTTGGTGCCCATCATATGATTGCGCGCGTTGATCACACCCTAGGGTTAGTTGTATGTTGATAGGACTATGTATTGGAGGGCAAGAGTGACAGAAGCTTCAACCTAGCATAGAAATTGATGCATACGGAATTGAAGGGAGACCAATATATCTTAATGCTATGGTTGGGTTTTACCTTAATGAACATTAGTAGTTGCGGATGCTTTCTAATAGTTCCAATCATAAGTGCATAGAATTCCAAGTCAGGGATGACATGCTAGCTGTGGCCCCTCCCACATAATACTTGCTATCGGTCTAGTAAAGTAGTCAATTTCTTAGGGGCAATTTCGCAACTCCTACCACCACTTTTCCACACTCGCTATATTTACTTTATTGCTTCTTTACTTAAAACAGCCCCTACCTTTTATTTACTTGCTCTTTATTATCTTGCAAACCTATCCAACAACACCTACAAAGTACTTCTAGTTTCATACTTGTTCTAGGTAAAGCGAACGTCAAGCGTGCGTAGAGTTGTATCGGTGGTCTATAGAACTTGCGGGAATATTTGTTCTACCTTTAGCTCCTCGTTGGGTTTGACACTCTTACTTATCGAAAACTGTTGCGATCCCCTATACTTGTGGGTTATCATTATATGATATGCATCACACAATCTCATATTTATCTATTCAACCAACACAAAGAACTTCAAAGATTGCCCAAAAGTTTCTACCGGAGAGTCAAGACGAAAATGTGTGCCAACCCCTATGCATAAGTTCACGAGGTCACGGAACTCGCAAGTTGATCACCAAAACATACATCAAGTGGATCACATGATATCCCATTGTCACCACAGATAAGCATGTGCAACACATACATCAAGTGTTCTCAAATCCTTAAAGACTCAATCCGATAAGATAACTTCAAAGGGAAAACTCAATCCATTACAAGAGAGCAGAGGGGGAGAAACATCATAGGATCCAACTATAATAGCAAAGCTCGCGATACATCAAGATCATACCACCTCAAGAACACGAGAGAGAGAGAGAGATCAAACACATAGCTACTGGTACATACCCTCAGCCCCGAGGGAGACCTACTCCCTCCTTGTCATGGAGAGCACCGGGATGATGAAGATAGCCACCGGAGAGAGATTCCCCCTCCGGCAGGGTGCCAGAACGGGTCTAGATTGATTTTCGGTGGCTACGGAAGCTTCTGGCGGCGGAACTCCCGATCTATTCTGCTCCCCGATGTTTTTAGGGTATATGGACATATATAGGCAAAAGAAGTTGGTCAGGGGAGTCATGAGGGGCCCATGAGGGTGGGGCGCGCCCAGGGGGGCAGGCACGCCTCCCTGCCTCATGGCCACCTTGAAGCTTCCTTGACGTATACTCCAAGTCTCCAGGATTGCTTCCGTTCCAAAAATAACTCTGCCAAAGGTTTCATTCCGTTTGGACTCCGTTTGATATTCCTTTTCTTCGAAACACTGAAATAGGCAAGAAAACAACAATTTGGGTTGGGCCTCCGGTTAATAGGTTAGTCCCAAAAGTAATATAAAAGTGTATAATAAAGCCCATAAACATCCAAAACAGATAATATAATAGCATGGAACAATAAAAAAATTATAGATACGTTGGAGACGTATCAGCATCCCCAAGCTTAATTCCTGCTCGTCCTCGGGTAGGTAAATGATAAAAACAGAATTTTTGATTTGGACTGCTACCTAACATAATCATCAATATAATCTTCTTTAACGTGGCTAGAATATTCAGATCCATAAGATTCAAGACAAAAGTTTAATATTGACATAAAATAACAATACTTCAAGCATACTAACAAAGTAATCATGTCTTCTCAAAATAACATGGCCAAAGAAAGTTATCCCTACAAAATCATATAGTCTGGCTATGCTCTATCTTCATCACACAAAATATTTAAATCATGCACAACCCCGATGACAAGCCAAGCAATTGTTTCATACTTTTGATGTTCTCAAACTTTTTCAATCTTCACGCAATACATGAGTGTGAGCCATGGACATAGCACTATAGGTGGAATAGAATGGTGGTTGTGGAGAAGACAAAAAGGGAGAAGATAGTCTCACATTAACTAGGCGTATCAACGGGCTATGGAGATGCCCATCAATAGATATCAATGTGAGTGAGTAGGGATTGCCATGCAACGGATGCACTAGAGCTATAAGTGTATGAAAGCTCAACAAAAGAAACTAAGTGGGTGTGCATCCAACTTGCTTGATCATGAAGACCTAGGGCATTTTGAGGAAGCCCATCATTGGAATATACAAGCCAAGTTCTATAATGAAAGAATCCCACTAGTATATGAAAGTGACAACATAGGAGACTCTCTATCATGAAGATCATGGTGCTACTTTGAAGCACAAGTCTGGTAAAAGGATAGTAGCATTGCCCCTTCTCTCTTTTTCTCTCATTTTTTTCTTTTTTGTCCTTTTTTTTATTTGGGCCTTTTCTCTTTTTTGTGGCCTCTTTTTTTCTTTTTTATTTATTTTTCGTCCGGAGTCTCATCCCGACTTGTGGGGGAATCATAGTCTCCATCATCCTTTCCTCACATGGGACAATGATCTAATAATGATGACCATCACACTTTTATTTACTTACAACTCAATACTTAGAACAAAATATGACTCTATGTGAATGCCTCCGGCGGTGTATCGGGATGTACAATGATGCATGAGTGACATGTATGAAATTATGAACGGTGGCTTTGCCACAAATACGATGTCAACTACATGATCATGCAAAGCAATATGACAATGATGAAGCGTGTCATAATAACGGAACGGTGGGAAGTTGCATGGCAATATATCACGGAATGGCAATGGAAATGCCATAATAGGTAGGTATGGTGGCTGTTTTGAGGAAGGTATATGGTGGGTTTATGGTATCGGCAAAAGTTGTGCGATACTAGAGAGGCTAGAAATGGTGGAAGGGTGAGAGTGCGTATAATCCATGGAATCAACATTTGTCATAAAGAACTCACATACTTATTGCAAAAATCTATTAGTTCGAAACGAAGTATTATGTGCATGCTCCTAGGGGGATAGATTGGTAGGAAAAGACCATCGCTCGTCCCCGACCGCCACTCATAAGGAAGACAATAAATAAATAAATCATGCTCCAACTTCATCACATAACGGTTCACCATACGTGCATGCTATGGGAATCACAAACATTAACACAGGTATTTCTCAAATTCACAACTACTCAACTAGCATGACTCTAATATCACCATCTCCATATCTCAAAACAATTATCAAGTATCAAACTGTAACATCCCAAACTTTCAATTTGGAATGTTTTACAATTATTAGCTAAGAATCTATGCATTCTGTTTGATTTGAGTGACATTTGGAAATTTTCAGAGGCTTTTGAGTTTTGGTTGAATTTGGATTCAACTTGGCATTTGAAAATCTACCTCAATATCCCTGACAAATACTTGAGAAAAAGTATGAGAGGAGCTAACATGACACTCCAAAAATGTCAGAAGAAAATATTGCCAAAAGGTTTGAATTCAAATTTGAATTTTACTTGGAGTTTGCAGAAAATGTTTTTTTAGTTTGTGTTTTGCCTCTATAAAAATGTCCACGCTATAGGATTAATTCCCCTGAGAATTTTGATATATATGTCCTATATAAAAATATTATAGATTTCTCTTATTTTATTTTTTTCTCTCTCTGCCTTAATTCAAAAAAAAGGAAAAGGCCCAGGCGCGAGCCAGGCCAACCGGCCCAGCCGACGCCCGAGCCAGCAAGCCCAGCAGCGCCGGGCCGCAGCCCACCAGCGACCGAGCCGGCCTGCCCTAGCGCTCGGTTCGCCGCCTCCTCTCCCTCTCTCACCGACACGTCGGCCCCACCCCTTCTCTTTCCCCTCGCCCACGCTATGCTGCGCCAGAGCGCACTCGACGCCGCCGCCGCGTCCGAATTCAACGGGATCATGATCCCGAGTCGCCCCCTGCTCCAAGTTGATGCCCTATAAATAGCCCTACCCCTCCTCTCTCGATCCTCCTAAAACCCTAACCTCGAAACCCACCACCGCCCACGCCCTCGCCGAGCGCATCTCGCCACCGTCGCCTTGGTTCGCCGCCACTCCCGATGCCGGTGAGCCCTCTCTACCCCTCTAAGCACCTTCACCAGAAACCCCTCTTCGTTACGCACCTCTTTGAGACCCTCTCATCGCCCAGGAACGACCGAAGCCGCCGCCCCGAGCATCACCGCCTGTCGCCGGAGTTGTAGAGCACCAGGAGCCCCGCTGAGCTCGTCCCACTCGCCTCTGTCATCCCCGAGCTCCACTGACTCCATCCTGGACCTCCCCTCGAGCTGCCGCACCCGCCCGACGACTCCGCTGCCGCCCCGGACCACCGGAGCACCCCCACCACCGTCACCCGAGCCGCCGTCGTCCGTCGTCGCTGCTGTAAGCCACTAGACCTCCCTCCACCGTTTGATCTGCAATGCACGGCTTAGAATAGACTAGCGAATGGGTAGGTTTTTTTAGACCGGTTTTATTTCACGGTTTGTTTCCGGTTTATTTACTAGGTTTTGTTAGACCGGCCCGATCGGTTTATTCTGCTAGCCCGTTTACGGTTCAGTTAAAGATCGCTCGCGCGTCAGATAGTTTTAGAGCGCTCATTGGTTCGGCCCGTTAGCGCGTTAGTTGTTTTAGTTTTATTTTAGTTTCTGTTTTTAAAACAGAATAGTTCCAATCTTGAAAAATCTATATCTTTTAAGTTATTTAATATTTTTAGTTGATTCTTTTTGCTCTAGTTTGCAAATTTCCTATAGCTGCTGTAGAAAATTAGATTCGGCCATGTTTAGGTTTTTAAAATTTGTTTTATATTAGTTTAGTCAGATTAGTTTTTCTGCTCTAAATTGAGTTAGGATTATTTTATTTTAGTGATTCTTCTTGTCACTGCTTTGTTTTGACCTTGTCTAGCAGTACTAATTTATTTGGGCATTTATGGTCTTTATTAAAAATAGTTTTTATGCGAAAACAAGCCTTTCTAGTTTATTTAGCTTGCTGTTGTTTTCTGTTGTTCTAGTTTTTTTAAAAAAATATTTTACCTATGTTATAATTTATTTTAGGTTAGTTTCTGTAGTTACAGAGGGTGAACTTTTATTTGCAGAAAAAATGTTTATTTTATTTTTCTTGCTAGTTGTTGGCTTGGAGTTCTTTGAGTTTTCTTTGGTTTTGGGTTTGATTGTTTTGTATGATTTATGTTAGCACGTTGTTACGTTAAGTGATTGTATGGTTGTATGCTTATATGATTATTGTTTGACTCGATAGAATTTCCGGAGTGCGAAGCTTGCTATCTCGAGTCACTAGCGTTTGAAGACCGTCAGCCAGGCAAGTCATTTGATCATGTTTTACAATACCTATGATTTTGTTGCATTAGAATTATTCCTCCCCACCATGCATGCAGTAGGAGAATTTTAAGTTATGTTCTTGAGTAGTATCATGAGGTAGGATGAACCCAATTCCCCTTGTTACCATTGCCCGGGACAATGTAGTTTATTTTGCTATGCTCGTAGACGGGGTTGGTTAAGTGATTCATAAGGGAGATGTGAGAGTCAAGATGATGACAACCCCATGACTTCAAGCTCAAGATGGACTTCAAATTCACTACTGGGTGGAGGACGGTTGACGGGCACCCTGGAGAAACCAGCGGATGGTCGGGATGCATGGAGAAGCGCCATGACATCTTGCGGAAAGCTTCACCCAGCCACGAAGAGACGGATGGATACACCTTGACCGGAAGCTTACCTATGCAGCCGCAAGCCATTATGGACTCTGGCTGGGTTGACCCTAGGCGTGACTCTGGACGGACGGTGCCAGCAGATGTAGAAGAACGGTAGGACATGGATGAGCACCGGCAGTGCCTAGAGAAACTCTACGGAAGACCCTGTTTCGTTCATCCCGTCTTCAAACACCAGGCAGTGCGAGGACATAAAGGAGGGAACGATTCTTGCGGGTAAAGTGCACAAGACTCTACAGAGTAACAACCTAATCGATTAGCTGTGTCCCCGGTTACGGATAAATGAGCCTCTGGAAATTGGAGTATTTCGGAAATCTCAACACCGAATTTAATAAATTAATTGAGGTGTTATTTAATAATTGGGAATGAGACATTGGTTGGCGGAACCATCTCAATAACAACCAACATTTTGTAGTAATTGCAAGAAAGTCCTTTTGTCATAGGGAAAAATTGGCTTTTTCGCAAAAACATAAAACTTAGAGCCCCACAGCCAAATTGCATATAGTGTTAGCACTATTATTGTTGTTCTATCTATGACTTGCCGGCATATTCAAAGTGCTGACCTACACGGCCGCAATGTCTTATGTTGCAGAGGATTTTTCCGACTAGGAGTGAGGCTACAATCTACGCTTGGCGATTGCCCTATGGAGTCGGATGGACTCGCTATTTGTCTACGCTTCCGCAACTTTATTTAGTTTATTTCTCATGAGTTGGCCTTCGGCCGAATTTATTCTATTGTAATAAAGACTCGATATGAGAATCGTGTAATAAATTCAGGTGTGATTGAACTTTGAATCTTTTCATCAATGTATTGTGTGTGCCAGCATGATCTTGGGATGGTACAACTACATAGAGACTTGACCGATTTTGGGTCGAGTCGCTACAGAGATGGTATCAGAGCACACGCTGACCGTAGGACGTAACCCCTAGGATCGGAAAGCCATAGGAAGAAGCTATTTTTTTATGCCCTTATCATTCTGTAATACTCCCCTGTTCATTTCTGACTTCTCTCCGATTTCATCATTCTAGATGGCCGTCAAGTTCATCCCAGTTCTGCTCCCGGAGTTTTGCCAGCCATATGAGACAATGCTTTTCTGCAGGAGGCTGGTCCAGATCACCAAGGAATTGAAGATTGCTCTGCCGTCTATCACCGGGACCCCTATCATGGCATTTCCAGAAGACCGTCGTTATAGGATTAAGGTGCACGTACCAGGGAGAACTTTCGGAAGCCTCTCAGCGCCCGTTGACTTCAAGTTCACTACTCCCACTTGGATACTCGGGAGAGACATAGCAGTTCATAGTGCACTTGGACGCATCCAGGAGGAATACAGGACCGATCTTGTTGGATCAGACCACACCATGATTTCTCGCAGGACTGCAGATGGAGAGATTATCCGCACCATAGATGACGACTCCATCCGCTCATATGTCCAAGACTTGGAGGCTCACATCAGGGCTCTAGAGATTCAGATGCGCAGGAGCTTGAAGACGGTCCAAAAGTTGCATCTTCGTGAAATTGAACTAGAGGATGCAGCACGTGAAGCCCACTATGAGCATGAGGATGAAGTCAAGGATTTTATGGAAAGACTCGAGGACCGGAAGAAATATATTGCCACACTGGAGGAGAAGATGGATCTGGGAGAAGACCTTTTCCCGAGTGGAGATGATGGACCTCTCGTGAGAAATGACCAGGATTATGAGGAGAGCTCCACCGAAGGAAGCCGCAAGAGGAGACGCCGCACCAGAGGACGACGCACCAGAGGACGCAGGGATAATTGATGAAGACATTTAGTCTACCGCCATGTTATTTTATTTTCGCCGATCAGTTAGGCCGTTATTTTCGATTAGTTGTGAGATCTTGTAATCCGAGTTTGAACCTTGCTTGAGATGAATGAATAAATGATTGGTGTGATTGTGTTTGTGCATTCATTTGGGTAGTGCTATTTTCTCATTAGACCCTTGTTCTATTCTAATTTATCCTCCACTCCATAACACCAGATGCCTCCGAGACGTGACCCTGATTTCACTTTCCCGCCGGAGCTCACCCAGCTGATTCAACAGCAGAATGCCTTAATGCAAATGCTCATCCAAAACCAAGGCAACAACAATAACAATCCACCGCCACCACCCCCTGTCGATAACCTGACCCGGTTCCTAAGGCTAAATCCGCCGGTGTTCTCTAGTAGCACCGAGCCGATTGTAGCTGATGATTGGCTCTGCAAGATCGGAAGGGATCTAGCAACTGCTGGATGCACAGATGCTGAGAAGGTGAGTTTTGCCGCACATCAACTGAATGGACCTGCAGCCTCTTGGTGGGAAAACTACACCGCCACTTATCCGGTCGCCACCATGACATGGGATCAGTTCCAGCGGGCTTTCCGCACCGCGCATGTCTCAGCTGGAGCCATGAGTCTGAAGAAGCGTGAGTTCCGCAACTTACGCCAGGGGAACCGTACTATGGGGCAGTATGTGGATGAGTTCAACAAATTATCTCGATATGCCCCAGATGACGTGGCCATAGATGCCGCAAAACAGGAGAAGTTTCTTGAAGGACTCAATGATGAGCTGGGAATGCAGCTAATGGTGGCTACCTTCAACAACTACCAGGAGCTAGTAGACAAGGCCACTATACTTGAAGGCAAGCAGCAGCAGATTGAAAGCCGCAAGCGGAAATATAGCCAGGGAAAGTACAACTCCGGAGCTCAGCAGAAGCCCCTCTATGCCCCATACTCGGGAGGACATAACCATCACACCCATGGAGGACACAATCATGGAGGACATAACCATGGAGGGAATGGGAACAATCGTAACCACGACAACAACCCCAAGTCAGGCAATGTAGGCAACGGCAACCGACACCGTCCTGCTCCGACTCAGAAGGGTCTGAGTCATATCACCTGTTTCAAGTGCCAGAAGACAGGACACTACGCCACCGATTGTCCAGAGGCCAAGCAGAGGAATGGAAACGGCAATGGCAATGGAAGTTCAGCAAAGAAGCCCAACCCTTTTCCTCGTGCTCAGGTGAATCACATTGACGTGGAGGATGTCTATGATCAGCCAGAAACTGTGGTTGGTAAGTTTTTATTAAATTCACGTCCAGTATTGGTACTCTTTGATTCCGGTGCAACGCATTCATTCATATCAAGGGTAGTTGTGGAAAAATACGGGTTGCCCACTAGGACCCTTAGAACCCCGATCCAAGTCACTTCTCCAGAAGGAGAGATGATGGGAGGCTTAGGCTGTCATTCAACCCTCAGCATCGGAAATCATGATTTTCCCGTAGACCTCATAGTCTTAGAATCCCAGGGATTGGACATGATCCTAGGCATGGACTGGTTGACGAAGTTTGAAGGGAACATCAACTGTGCCCGCAAGACGATTTTGCTCACCACCCCGGAGCAGAAGAGGATCAAGTATGTATCCAGACGCACACCAATAAAGAAGCGGGTGAATTCCCTCATGGGAGTGGTTCAGGAGGAAGTGCCTGTAGTACAAGATTTTCCGAATGTATTTCCAGAAGAATTACCAGGAATGCCACCGAATAGAGAAATAGAATTTTTGATCGAGTTATTACCTAGCACAGCCCCAATATCCAAGAGACCTTATCGGATGCCCCGAATGATTTGGAAGAGATCAAGCAGCAGATCAAGGAATTTTTGGAGAAAGGATATATTCGCCCAAGTTCGTCACCTTGGAGAGCCCCAGTTCTTTTGGTAGAGAAGAAGGATGGAACCCTGAGAATGGTTGTAGATTATCGTTCATTGAACGACGTGACCATCAAGAATAAGTACCCTCTACCAATGATTAATGATTTATTTGATCAGCTAGTCGGAGCCAAAGTATTTTCCAAGATCGATCTTCGATCAGGGTATCATCAGCCGAAGATTCGTGAATAGGATATACCCAAAATAGCCTTCACCACCGGGTATGGTTTATATGAGTATACCGTCATGTCATTCGGATTGACTAATGCCCCTGCGTATTTCATGAGCATGATGAACAAGGTATTTATGGAATATCTGGACAAGTTTGTCGTGGTGTTCATTGATGACATATTGGTTTTCTCCAAGAGCGAGGAAGAGCATAAGGAACATCTGCGTCTAGTCCTGGAGAAACTCCGAGAACATCAGTTATATGCCAAGTTCAGAAAATGTGAATTTTGGTTGGAGGAAGTCGGATTCCTCGGACATGTTATTTCAGGAGAAGGAATAGCATTCGACCCCACCAAGGTTGAATCGATCACCAACTGGCAATCCCCACCTCAGTCAAGGAGATCCGCAGTTTTCTCGGACTCGCAGGATATTATCGGAGATTTATTGAGAATTTCTCCAAGATTGCTAAACCCATGACCGAGCTGTTGAAGTAGGAAACAAAGTACATTTGAACCAAGGATTGTGAAGCCAGTTTTCAGGAGTTCAAGAAATGTCTGGTTACAGCCCCAGTACTCATTTTGCCGGACATACACAAGGACTACCAGGTGTATTGTGACGCTTCTCGTCAAGGGCTCGGAGGAGTACTCATGCAGGAAGGAAAAGTTGTAGCTTATACCTCCAGACAGCTACGACCTCACAAGATGAATTATGCCACGCACGATTTGGAGTTAGCAGCCGTAGTGCACGCACTCAACACGTGGAGACATTTCCTTGTCGGAAATAGTTGTGATGTTTACACAGATCATAAGAGCTCGAAGTACATTTTCACGCAGAAGGAGTTGAACCTCAGACAAAGGAGATGGCTTGAATTGATCAAGGACTATGATATGAGTTTGCATCACCACCCAGGGAAAGCAAATGTTGTGGAAGATGCCTTGAGCCGTAAAAGCCATGTGAACACCCTCATAGCTGGAGGATTACCTCAGAATTTAGCCGACAATCTCAGAGATCTCCGATTGGAAATAGTACCAAGAGGATTTGTCGCCACCTTGGATATTCAGTCCACTCTGACTGAAAAGATCCGTGAAGCGCAGAAGACGGACAAGGAAATTGCAGAGATAAAGGAAAAGATGAGTAACGGAAAGGCTAAAGGTTTTCGTGAGGATGAACATGGAACTTTATGGTTTGAGGATCGTATCTATGTGCCCAATGACCCAGAGGTCAGGAAGTTAATTCTTCAGGAGGCCAATGATTCACCTTACTCGATTCACCCAGGCAAACACCAAGATGTATCTGGATTTGAAGGAAAGTTTCTGGTGGACAGGTATGAAGAAGGATATTGCCGAGTACGTAGCAGTATGCGATGTTTGTCAGCGAGTAAAGGCGGAGCATCAGAAGCTGGCAGGGTTACTTCAACCACTGCCGATTCCCGAGTGGAAATGGGAAAAACTTGGAATGGATTTTATCACTAGATTACCCAGGACCCGTTCAGGTTATGATTCTATCTGGGTAGTGGTTGATCGCTTGACCAAGGTAGCTCATTTCATTCCCGTGAAGACTACATATACCAGCGCTAAGTTAGCCAAGATATACATGACCAGGATCGTATGTCTGCATGGAGTTCCGAGGAGTATCGTGTCAGATAGAGGAACGCAATTTACCTCAAAGTTTTGGAATCAGTTGCATGAAACTTTGGGTACGAGGCTGGAGTTCAGTATAGCTTTTCATCCGCAGACAGATGGACAGACCGAGAGAGTCAACTAGATTCTGGAGGACATGTTGAGAGCCTGTGCGCTAGACTATGGGTCTAGCTGGGATGACAATCTGCCATACGCAGAGTTCTCGTACAACAATAGCTATCAGACCAGTCTGAAGATGGCCCCTTTCGAAGCTCTATACGGAAGTAGGTGTAGAACAACATTGTTGTGGGATGGTGTTGGAGAACAAAAGCTTTTTGGTCCCAATCTTATCAGAGACTCCAAAGAGAAAGTCAAGCTGATTCGAGATAGACTCAAGATAGCCCAGTCGAGACAGAAGAGTTATGCCGACAGTAAACGCAAGGAGATAACGTATGAAGTTGGAGATCGAGCATATCTCCGTGTGTCCCCACTTCGTGGAATCAAGAGATTTGGTGTTAAAGGAAAGTTAACATCCGGGTTTATAGGCCCCTACAAAATCCTCGAATGCAGAGGAGAAGTTGCATACAAGCTAGAATAGCCGGAAGGATTGTCTGGAGTTCACGATGTCTTCCATGTTTCCCAGCTGAAGAAATGCCATGCTGAGATGGCCGATATTCCTTTGAGAGACACAGTGCCCCTAGAGGCCATACAGCTCGACAGTGATCTTACTTATGAGGAGAAACCCGTCAGAATTCTCGAGACTGCAAACAGAGTTACCCGCAGCAAGATCATCAAATTTTGCAAGGTTCTATGGAGCCACCACTCCGAGGAGGAAGCCACCTGGGAGCGAGAAGAAGATCTCTGCCGAGACCACCCGCACCTATTTGCTAGCCAACCCGAATCTCGAGGGCGAGATTCATATTAAGGTGGGTAGGTTTGTAACATCCCAAACTTTCAATTTGGAATGTTTTACAATTATTAGCTAAGCATCTATGCATTCTGTTTGATTTGAGTGACATTTGGAAATTTTCAGAGGCTTTTGAGTTTTGGTTGAATTTGGATTCAACTTGGCATTTGAAAATCTACCTCAATATCCCTGACAAATACTTGAGAAAAAGTATGAGAGGAGCTAACATGACACTCCAAAAATGTCAGAAGAAAATATTGCCAAAAGGTTTGAATTCAAATTTGAATTTTATTTGGAGTTTGCAGAAAATGTTTTTTTAGTTTCTGTTTTGCCTCTATAAAAATGTCCACGCTATATGATTAATTCCCCTGAGAATTTTGATATATATATATATGTCCTATATAAAAATATTATAGATTTCTCTTGTTTTATTTTTTTCTCTCTCTCTCTGCCTTAATTCAAAAAAAAAGGAAAAGGCCCAGGCGCGAGCCAGGCCAACCGGCCCAGCCGACGCCCGAGCCAGCAAGCCCAGCAGCGCCGAGCTGTAGCCCACCAGCGACCGAGCCAGCCTGCCCTAGCGCTCGGTTCGCCGCCTCCTCTCCCTCTCTCACCGACGCGCCGGCCCCACCCCTTCTCTTTCCCCTCGCCCACGCTATGCCGCGCCAGAGCGCATTCGACGCCGCCGCCGCGTCCGAATTAAATGGGATCACGATCCCGAGTCGCCCCCTGCTCCAAGTTGATGCCCTATAAATAGCCCTACCCCTCCTCTCTCGATCCCCCTAAAACCCTAACCTCGAAACCCACCACCGCCCACACCCTCGCCGAACGCATCTCGCCGCCGTCGCCTCGGTTCGCCGCCACTCCCGACGCCGGTGAGCCCTCTCTACCCCTCTAAGCACCTTCACCTGAAACCCCTCTTCGTTACGCACCTCTTCGAGACCCTCTCATCGCCCAGGAACGACCGAAGCCGCCGCCCCGAGCATCACCGCCCGCCGCCGGAGTTGCAGAGCACCAGGAGCCCCGCCGAGCTCGTCCCACTCGCCTCTGTCGTCCCCGAGCTCCACTGACTCCATCCCCGACCTTCCCTTGAGCTGCCGCACCCGCCCGACGACTCCGCCGCCGCCCCGGACCACCGGAGCACCCCCGCCACCGTCACCCGAGCCGCCATCGTCCATCGTCGCCGCTGTAAGCCACCGGACCTCCCTCCACCGTTCGATCTGCAATGCACGGCTTAGATTAGACTAGCGAATGGGTAGGTTTTTTTAGACCGGTTTTATTTCATGGTTTGTTTCCGGTTTATTTACTAGGTTTAGTTAGACCGGCCCGATTGGTTTATTCTGCTAGCCCGTTTACGGTTCAGTTAAAGATCGCTCGCGCGTTAGATAGTTTTAGAGCGCTCACTGTTTCGGCCCGTTAGCGCGTTAGTTGTTTTAGTTTTATTTTAGTTTCTATTTTTAATACAGAATAGTTCCAATCTTGAAAAATCTATATCTTTGAAGTTTTTTAATATTTTTAGTTGATTCTTTTTGCTCTAGTTTGCAAATTTCCTATAGCTGCTGTAGAAAATTAGATTCGGCCATGTTTAGGTTTTTAAAAATTGTTTTATATTAGTTTAGTCAGATTAGTTTTTCTGCTCTAAATTGAGTTAGGATTATTTTATTTTAGTGATTCTTTTTGTCACTGCTTTTTTTGACCTTGTCTAGCAGTAGTAATTTATTTGGTCATTTATAGTCTTTATTAAAAATAGTTTTTATGCGAAAACAAGCCTTTCTAGTTTATTTAGCTTGCTGTTGTTTTCTGTTGTTCTACTTTTTTCAAAAAAATTATTTTACCTATGTTATAATTTATTTTAGGTTAGTTTCTATAGTTACAGAGGGTGAACTTTTATTTGCAGAAAAAAATGTTTATTTTATTTTTCTTGCTAGTTGTAGGCTTGGAGTTCTTTGAGTTTTCTTTGGTTTTGGGTTTGATTGTTTTGTATGATTTATGTTAGCATGTTGTTACGTTAAGTGATTGTATGGTTGTATGCTTATATGATTATTGTTTGACTCGATAGAATTTCCGAAGTGCGAAGCTTGCTATCTCGAGTCACTTGCGTTTGAAGTCCGTTAGCCAGGCAAGTCATTTGATCATGTTTTACAATACCTATGATTTTTTTGCATTAGAATTATTCCTCCCCACCATGCATGCAGTAGGAGAATTTTAAGTTATGTTCTTGAGTAGTATCATGAGGTAGGATGAACCCAATTCCCCTTGTTACCATTGCCCGGGACGATGTAGTTTGTTTTGCTATGCTCGTAGACGGGGTTGGTTAAGTGATTCATAAGGGAGATGTGAGTGTCAAGATGATGACAACCCCATGACTTCAAGCTCAAGATGGACTTCAAATTCACTACTGGGTGGAGGACGGTTGACGGGCACCCTGGAGAAACCAGCGGATGGCCGGGATGCATGGAGAAGTGCCATGACATCTTGCGGAAAGCTTCACCCAGCCACGAAGAGACGGATGGATACACCTTGACCGGAAGCTTACCTGTGCAGCCGCAAGCCATTATGGGCTCTGGCTGGGTTGACCCTAGGCGTGACTCTGGACGGACGGTGCCAGCAGATGTAGAAGAACGGTAGGACATGGATGGGCACCGGCAGTGCCCAGAGAAACTCTACGGAAGACCCTGTTCGTTCATCCCGTCTTCAAACACCAGGCAGTGCGAGGACATAAAGGAGGGAACGATTCTTGCGGGTAAAGTGCACAAGACTCTACAGAGTAACAACCTAATCGATTAGCTGTGTCCCCGGTTACGGATAAATGAGCCTCTAGAAATTGGAGTATTTCGGAAATCTCAACACCGAATTTAATAAATTAATTGAGGTGTTATTTAATAATTGGGAATGAGACATTGGTTGGCGGAACCATCTCAATAACAACCAACATTTTGTAGTAATTGCAAGAAAGTCCTTTTGTCATAGGGAAAAATTGGCTTTTTCGCAAAAACATAAAACTTAGAGCCCCACAGCCAAATTGCATATAGTGTTAGCATTATTATTGTTGTTCTATCTATGACTTGCCGGCATATTCAAAATGCTGACCTACACGGCTGCAATGTCTTATGTTGCAGAGGAGTTTTCCGACCAGGAGTGAGGCTACGATCTATGCTTGGCGATTGCCCTATGGAGTCGGATGGACTCGCTATTCGTCTACGCTTCCGCAGCTTTATTTAGTTTATTTCTCATGAGTTGGCCTTCGGCCAAATTTATTCTATTGTAATAAAGGCTCGATATGAGAATCGTGCAATAAATTCAGGTGTGATTGAACTTTGAATCTTTTCATCAATGTACTGTGTGTGCCAGCATGATCTTGGGATGGTACAGCTACACAGAGACTTGACCGATTTTGGGTCGGGTCGCTACACAAACTTCTCATAGTATTCAATGCACTTTATATGAAGGTTTTCATTATATCCCTCTTGGATGCCTATCATATTAGGACTAGTTTCATAACCAAAGCAAACTACCATGCTGTTCTAAAGACTCTCAAAATAATATAAGTGAAGCACGAGAGTTCATCTATTTCTTCAAAATAAAACCACCGCCGTGCTCTAAAACGATATAAGTGAAGCACTAGAGCAAATGACAAACTACTCCAAAAGATATAAGTGAAGATCAATGAGTAGTCGAATAATTATGTAACTGTACGAAGACTCTCTAACATTTAATAATTTCAGATCTTGGTATTTTATTCAAACAGCAAGCAAAACAAAACAAAATAAAATAAAATGACACTCCAAGCAAAACACATATCATGTGGCGAATACAAATGTAGCTCCAAGTAAAGTTACCGATGAACGAAGACGAAAGAGGGGATGCCATCCGGGGCATCCCCAAGATTAGGCTCTTGGTTGTCCTTGAATATTACCTTGGGGTGCCTTGAGCATCCCCAAGCTTAGGCTCTTGCCACTCCTTATTCCATAGTCCATCGAATCTTTACCCAAAACTTGAAAACTTCACAACACAAAACTTAACAAAAAACTCGTAAGCTCCGTTAGTATAAGAAAATAAATCACCACTTAGGTACTGTTGTGTACTCATTCCAAATTCATATTGGTGTAATATCTACTTTATTCCAACTCATCTATGGTTCATACCCTCCAATACTACTCATAGATTCATCAAAATAAGAAAACAACACATAGAAAACAGAATCTGTCAAAACAGAACAGTTTGTAGTAATCTGGATCAAACGTATACTTCTGGAACTCATAAAATTCTAAAATAAATTGGTGGACTTGAGTAATTTGTCTATTAATCATCTTAAAAAAGAATCAACTTAATAGCACTCTCCAGTAAAAAATGGTAGCTAATCTCGTGAGCACCAAAGTTTCAGTTTTTACAGCAAGATCACAAAGACTTCACCCAAGTCTTCCCAAAGGTTCTACTTGGCACAAACACTAATTAAAACACAAAAAACACAACCATAACAGAGGCTAGATGAATTATTTATTATTAAACAGGAACAAAAAGCAAGGAACAAAAATAAAAATTGGGTTGCCTCCCAGCAAGCGCTATCGTTTAACGCCCCTAGCTAGGCATGATGATTTCAATGATGCTCACATAAAAGATAAGGATTAAGACATAAATAGAGCATCATGAAGAATATGACTAGAAAATTTAAGTCTAACCCACTTCCTATGCATAGGGATTTTGTGAGAAAACAACTTATGAGAACAAGAATCAACTTGCATAGGAAGGTAAAACAAGCATAACTTCTGGATTTTAAGCACAAAGAGAGGAAACTTGATATTACTGAAATTCCTACAAGCATATGTTCCTCCCTCATAATAATTTTCAGTGGCATCATGAATGAATTCAACAATATAACCAGCACCTAAAGCATTCTTTTCATGATCTACCAGCATAGAAATTTTATTACTCTCCACATAAGCAAAATTCTTCTCATTCGGAATAGTGGGAGTATCATAAGAGACTCGAATACTATAAATTGTTTCCACGTTGAAAGAATAAGGTTCATAAAAAGGGTAATCATAATCATGACAAGTTTTATAAATATAATCATCATTACTTTTTATAGCATACGTGTCATCACAATAATCATCATAAGTAGCAACTTTGTTCTCATCATAATCAATTGAAACCTCTTCCAAGATAGTGGAATCATTACTAAATAAAGTCATGACCTCTCCAAATCCACTTTCATAATTGCCACAATAAGATTCAACACCCTCCAAAATAGTGGGATCATTACTTCCTAAAGTTGACACTCTTCCAAACCCACTTTCATCAATATAATCATCATAAGTAGGAGGCATGCTATAATAAATTTGCATATCAAAACTTGGAAGACTACAAATATCACCCCCAACCTTGGAACTAACATTAATTGCAGGAAATACATTCTCAAACATGTCATTCTCATCAAACATAGCATCCCCAAGCTTGGGCCTTTTCGTATCATAAGCATAATCACTCTCATCATTAATAGTATGGATAGCACCAATAGTATAGCAATTATCATCATCACAATGAGTGATAGGGGCAACATCATTTGGGAGGGATACCTCTTTACCTTTACTTCTCCGTCTTTTCTTTTTCTTCTTCACATTATGTGTGGGTTTAATCCTCTTTTTGGAACTCCTTATTGATGATATTGGTTGAATAGAAGGCTCCTCCTCGTTACCTGATTCATCATAAGAAATTATAGGAGGATATTGGGAAGCCTCTTTCCTTTCATTAGTATTCTCTTCATCCTCTATTTGTTTTCTTTTCTTCATGTAATTGGCAATATAAGGATTTTCAATGCAATTCACCGCACAATACATAAAAATTTCTTCTAGATCAATATCGAGGAATTTCTCATGGTTATATTCTGGAATATGCTTAGTTATACGTTTCATTTCTTCATAACCCAAAATCAAACTAAGTTCATTATGATGTGCAAGGGAAATCAAATAATCACAATTTTTGGACATGATACGATCATGAAACAATTTGCATTTGAGATTTAAATGACCATGTTCATTGAAAAGTTCACAAGTATGGTGAAGAATTTTAAATTTTCAGCACAAACATCTAGCCTCTCTTGCAACCATTTAGTTTCCAAATACTTATGCCTCTTGCAAAATCTATTTTCCCCAATTGGTATGTACTTGCAAGCTCTATATATTCCACAAAAGTTGACATGCTTATAAGAGACATTTTCATCATGACTAGTGCAATCATCATTAGTACTATGGATATTCAAGGAGTTCATACTAACAACATTGCAATCATGCTCATCATTCAAAGATTTAGTGCCAAACATTTTATAGACTTCTTCTTCTAGCACTTGAGCACAATTTTCCTTTCCATCATTATCACGAAAGATATTAAAAAGATGAAGCGTATGAGGCAAAATCAATTCCATTTTTTGTAGTTTTCTTTTATAAACTAAACTAGTGCTAAAACAAGAAACAAAAAGATTCGATTGCAAGATCTAAAGATATACCTTCAAGCACTCACCTACCCAGCAACGGCGCCAGAAAAGAGCTTGATGTCTACTACACAACCTTCTTCTTGTAGACGTTGTTGGGCCTACAAGTGTAGAGGTTTGTAGGACAATAGCAAATTTTCCTCAAGTGGATGACCTAAGGTTTATCAATCCGTGGGAGGCGTAGGATGAAGATGGTCTCTCTCAAGCAACCATGCAACCAAATAACAAAGAGTCTCTTGTGTCCCCAACACACCTAATACAATGGTAAATTGTATACGTGCACTAGTTCGGTGAAGAGATGGTGATACAAGTGCAATATGGATAGTAGATAATGGTTTTTGTAATCAAGAAATATAAAAACAGCAAGGTAGCAAGCGATAAAAGTGAGCAAAAACGGTATTGCAATGCATTGAAACAAGGCCTAGGGCTCATACTTTCACTAGTGCAAGTTCCCTCAACAATAATAACATAATTGGATCATATAACTATCCCTCAACATGCAACAAAGAGTCACTCCAAAGTCACTAATAGGGGAGAACAAACGAAGAGATTATGGTAGGGTTCGTACTAGAATAACACCTTAAGACACAAATCAACCAAAACCCTAATGTCACCTAGATACTCCTATGTCACCTCAAGTATCCGTGGGTATGATTATACGATATGCATCACACAATCTCAGATTCATCTATTCAACCAACACAAAGAACTTGAAAAAGTGCCCCAAAGTTTCTACCGGAGAGTCAAGACGAATATGTGTGCCAACCCCTATGCATGAGTTCACGAGGTCACGGAACTCGCAAGTTGATCACCAAAACATACATCAAGTGGATCACATGATATCCCATTGTCACCACAAATAAGCACGTGCAGGACATACATCAAGTGTTCTCAAATCCTTAAAGACTCAATCCGATAAGATAACTTCAAAGGGAAAACTCAATCCATTACAAGAGAGCAGAGGGGGATAAACATCATAGGATCCAACTATGATAGCAAAGCTCGCGATACATCAAGATCGTACCACCTCAAGAACACGAGAGAGAGAGAGAGAGAGATCAAACACATAGCTACTGGTACAAACCCTCAGCCCCGAGGGAGAACTACTCCCTCCTCATCATGGAGAGCGCTAGGATGATGAAGATGGCCACCGTAGAGGGATTCCCCCCTCAGGCAGGGTGCCGGAACAGGTCTAGATTGGTTTTCGGTGGCTACGGAGGCTTCTGGCGGCGGAACTCCCGATCCATTCTGCCCCCCCCCCCGATGTTTTTAGGGTATATGGACATATATAGGCGAAAGAAGTCGGTCAGGGAAGTCACGAGGGGCCCACGAGGGTGGGGGCGCGCCCAGGGGGCAGGCACGCCTCCCTGCCTCGTGGCCACCTCGAAGCTTCCCTGACATATACTCCAAGTCTCCTGGATTGCTTCCGTTCCAAAAATAACTCTCCCGAAGGTTTCATTCCGTTTGGACTCCGTTTGATATTCCTTTTTTTCGAAACACTAAAATAGGCAAGAAAACAACAATTTGGACTGGGCCTCCGGTTAATATGTTAGTCCCAAAAATAATATAAAAGTGTATCATAAAGCTCATAAACATCCAAAACAGATAATATAATAGCATGGAACAATCAAAAATTATAGATACGTTGGAGACGTATCAATCGCACCGCGTCACACCCATTCTCGGTCGCACCACAACACCGAAGCCTTCCATCTCCAATGCCGGCAATGTTGGTTGCAGCTTTTCGCCAGCGTGGTTCCAGCTTTTCGACATCATGGTTCTAGCAAAAAAGCCAGCTGGTTGCAGCATCGAGCCCGCCATCTCCATCACCTTCAACGCTGGTTGCGGCTTTTCGCCAACATGGTTCCAGCAAAAAAGCCAGAGGTTGCAGCATCGGAACTTCTCGTCTCCGTCACCGGCGGTTGCTAGTTTTGCAGCGCCGATGGATTGTTGTCCGGTCACTGCCATGGCTATTTCAGTCGTGCCATGCCACACCACCGGTCCGATGGCCACCAACGCTCTCTATCTGCAACACCGCCCTCCCTCATCCGTGGGTGAGGGAGGAGCTGTGCAAACACCGCATTAGGACAGCTCGCTGGGGAATATTGTCATGGCGTGGCTGGCCATGGCTGGCAAGCAATAGTTGCGGTTGGATGGGATTGGAATTAGAGAGATTGGGGGAAGGGATTGGAGAACGAGTAGTTGCACAACCGAGAGAGAAAGGATAAGAGGATGAGAGGAGGCAGTGGGGTGGACCCATATGCCCACGCAGAGCGATCGAAAATGGGTGTGACGCGGCGCAACCGGCCGGCGCCCTGGCCCTAAACGTTTTCCTTTTCATCTACTATTCGTTCTCTCCCCCCTTTTTGCTCTCTCGTTCTTCGCCGTTCTTCATGTTGAAGATCTATGAATCCCGAGGCTTTATAGGCGGTTGAACCAACCTAGGGCAGCCCATAGTCGCCGCACTCCCTGACGGGGTCCCTCCCGGGTGTGTGGGGTTTCGGGTCTTCAAATATTCTCACCAGTCGTCTTGCGAATAACGCTTCCGGTGAGACTCCTACAACATGAGATGTGGTGCATCACCCACGGCCTAGAGGGTGCACATGACGTGTTCGTGTGCGAACAGTTTTCATATTAGTTGTTGATCCGCTGGATTTTCACATCGTGCATAGATCTTCTGGCAGAAGCATTGTGTGTGGAGCAGTTTTGTATTGATTTCATGTTCGTGCGCTAGTTGGTTTCAGGGCCTTCTGTTCGTGCGCGAGTTGGTTTTCAGTTTGGGGACAAACCCAACACGCACCGGTGGATCTACATGCAGGCAAAAGCGTGCCGTGGCCCGCCCTGCCCATAATAATAATAAGCAAAGAAGAAAACTATGTATGCCGAGTCCACTCCGTCCGTGAGGCATCAGGAGCTTGGGTGCTCACGAGAGACTTTCCTCTGCTTAGCTTCCGTGTGTGAATGCCCAGTCCACCAGCAGACCAAATTCCGCCACATCCAACACTGCATTACGTACATTTATTCCCGATTCAGCCACGCCAAGATGCTTCAGATTCAGCCATGCCACGGTACAGCTGCACCGTCGCACATGAATTGTGCACATGATAATTTCCTTTGTTTCTCCTAATTTTTGTTCACGGCATCATCTCAAATTCTCAAGACCAACTTTTCTATAGGCCCCTTTCAGATAAACAAGGCTATAGTTGTCTGAAATTCGCAGTTATCAATCTAGTAGCATGAATTATTCAATTGTTTGCAAAGTTTCACATATTGTAATTTATGTATACTAAATAACTGGCCATGGGTAAGGTTAGTCAGCGAAGAATTTGTTTGATTTTCAAAAGAAAATGAGATGGTTGATAAGTTTTCAAGATAACTAGCACTGACTAATGCCTAGTACTAGTATTGAAGTAGCTTGGTTTAGAATTTGATTTTTTTTCTTCATTAGATTGGCCCACCCAACTCTTTCTTTGTAGCTCCGCCACTGCCACCACCTTCTGCGGTAGTCACGGCGTCAAGGAGCACGGTAGGGTCCACCACGTTTCGAAACGCTAAGGCGGCAGGGGCGATCGAGAGGCGATCGGTTTCTGTGCTAGGGTTAGGGTTTCGTCTATGGGGGTGGTTGGGCTCCGGCGGTCTATAGGGCGGCGACTGCGTCTCCCTGTTCTCCGACCGATGGGCGACTGCTCTCCCCTACGATCGAGCGGAGCTGATTGCGGGGGCGACTGCGCGGTTCGGCTGCGTCTCCACGGGCGTCTTCTTTTGCGGCGCCCGGGGAGGCGGCGACGCCGTTGGTCCGGAAGGAGGGTTCTTCTGCCATATCTCCTGGGGGAATAAGACCCCAGACCCAGCGGCGAGCTTGTCGGAGAGGCTTGGCGGCATGGTGCTGATGGACAAGGAGGTGCAAGGCTTTGTTTTTGAAGATCCTGATTCTAGATTCCAGAAGCGATGCCGATGGATGGCAGTGGGCAAGGTATGTTTTGTAAGGCCTATGAAGATGTCTGCGGTGGAGAAGACAATGCCTAGAGCCTGGGGCTTGCACAGGGAAGCGAAGTTCAGCGAGATTGGTCCCAATATCATCATGGTGCAGTTTGGAAGTGAGGGCGATTGGAGACATGTGCTGAACAATGGCCCATGGCAATTCGATTTTAGTGTTCTGATTATGAAGGACTATGAGGGGAGCGTCAGACCGTCGGAGATGATTTTTGACAGGGTTGATGTCTGGGTGCGGGTTCTTGACTTGCCCCCGGATAGGAGAACGGAGGCTTTCGGCAAGGCGCTTGGGAACTGGCTGGGCGACATTGTTAGGGTTGATGTTGACAGAGAGGGTTTTGCCAGAGGAGGATTTCTGAGGGTGAGGGCCACAATCTCTGTTTTTGATCCTTTGGTCCGTGGTTGCTACCTCAAGAAGTCCAAGGAGGATAAGGAGACGACATGGTTTGACTTCTACTATGAGAAGATACCTCATTTTTGTTTCGACTGCGGGCGCTTGGTGCACAATGGTGACCGCTGTGAGCCTCCGATTGGGTCGGCAGATCAGTGGGGCAGCTGGTTAAGGGCTTCTCCAGGAAGGAATGCGTCGGCAGGGGATGGAACAATTGGGGGATCGGGCAGCCAAAGCAGTCACGGTGGTAGTCACACTGGTGATCCCTCGAAGTCTCGCTACTCAAACCCGAGAGTGAGAGATTTGCCAACAAGGAGGAATTTAAATGCTGAGCTATCGGGTTCGGGTGACGCTCGCACTGGCGAAAGTCACGTTCATGCTAATGCTGAGGTTAACAGCCCGGGTAAAGCTAAACTGCAATCGAGACTTGGTGCAGATCAGAGGAGGGATCTTCGTGATAGTCTTGAGAAGCGGCGGGAGTATGATCTACGACACAAGTTGATGGAGCAGTAATACAGTGGAGGCATCGGGAGGGAACGGAGTTCAGCCATGGATGGCAGGGGTAAGGGCAAGGAGGAAGAATATGATGGCAGGTTTTAGGGGGGTTTTGAAAGGGGAGCGTGGAGTGGAGACGAAGATAGGAGGGACACATATGGGAGGCGGAGAGGCACCTATAGAAGGAGATTCAGAGATGACTTGGATAGGAGGTCGAGCTATGAACTGCGTGATAGTTTTTTTGGTGACAACAGGAAGCGCAGAACGAAACAAGTGTGGGTAGCAAAGGGAGAGCATGATGCCTTCATTCGCGAAACGAGACAGAAAACGTAATCGGTGTTTGAGCGCATCTCTGGAAAGAATGGATCATCATCGGCGGACCCTGGTCTCCAGGGCCGCCGGTCCCAATGAATATCTTGGCCTGGAACTGTCGAGGCTTGGGGTTGGACTCGACAGTAGGCGAACTGCGTGACCTGGTACGGTCCCACAACCCAGCGGTGGTGTTTTTATCGGAGACAAAGAAGAAGTCTAGGGGTATGGAGAAGCTGATGTGGAGTTTAGGGTTCAGGTGTGGTGTGGCTGTGGATTGTCAAGGGCTGAGCGGTGGATTAGCTCTCTGGTGGAGAGAGCATGTGCATATTTCTATTCGGCCGTTCTGCCAATATTTCATTGATGCGGAGGTGGTGTTGAATGGCAATTCCCTTAGGGTCACTGGATTCTATGGGGAACCACGGACGGAACTAAGGAAGAAATCTTGGGATGCGATCCGATATTTACGAGCCCACAATAACTTGCCGTGGATTTGTGTTGGTGACTTTAACGAAGCATTGTTTCAAGCGGATCAGACCAGAGGTAATCCAAGGAGTTTTAACCAAATGGAAGATTTTCGTGATTGTTTAGCTGAATGTGGATTGGCCGATCTGGGCTTTTCGGGTTACCAATTCACCTGGGATAACAAGAGGGAAGGAGATGACAATATTCAGGTTAGGTTGGATAGGGCAGTGTGTAACGGAGATTTCTTGTCTATATTTCCGGAGACACGGGTTGAGCACTTGATGACGGAGGAGTCGGATCATCAGGCCATCTTGGTGCGTGCCATGGAGACAGCTCCAAGTGAGCACGCCCGCGGCCCGAGGCCTTTCCGGTTCGAGGAAGCTTGGACGCGTCATGATCAGTACGATAGTATGGTGGAGGATGCGTGGATGGGAGCGGACAGTGGGGAGAAGGACATAGCGGCCGTGTGTCAGCGTTTAGCTCGAACGGCTGGTAGCATGCAATTATGGGCAAGGGAGATCTTTGGTTCGATCAGAAAGAAAATTAAGGGGCTCAAGACGCAGCTCACCGATGCTAAGATCCGTGCGAGGACCACTGGGTACTCGCAGGAAATCAAGGAGATTGAGGAGAAGTTGCGGGAGGTGTTTGAGCGGGAGGAGATATTCTATCATCAGAGGTCCCGTGTTGACTGGCTCAAGGCTGGGGATCAAAACACCCAATATTTCCAGAATAGAGCTACTCACAGGAAGAGGAAGAATACAATCAGGGCACTCAAGAGGGAGGACGGGTCTAGGTGTACTGTGGAGGAGGAAATGAGG
Organism: Triticum urartu; assembly: GCF_003073215.2. Lineage (NCBI taxonomy): Eukaryota > Viridiplantae > Streptophyta > Magnoliopsida > Poales > Poaceae > Triticum > Triticum urartu. The sequence continues at coordinate 120,232,042 of NC_053024.1, forward strand.
GAGATGGCAGCGTCTTTTTACGAGAATTTGTTCACCTCTGAGGGGTTGACCAGGGCGGACACTTTATTGGATAGCATTATGCCGCTTGTTAACCCTCTCATGAATGACAAGCTGTCTTCCCCGATCACGGACAAGGAGATTGAAGTTGCATTGTTTCAGATGGGACCGACCAAATCGCCGGGGCTGGATGGCTTCCCTGCGTTGTTCTACCAGCGACACTGGTCCTTGGTTAGAGATGATGTACGTGGTGCTGTCCGGAAGTTTCTCATGGGGGAGACTGCGCCGGAGGATTTTAATGAGACTGTGATTGTGATGATCCTGAAAGTCAACTCACCGGAGTTGCTCTCGCAGTTTAGGCCGATTAGCCTATGTAATGTCTTGTATAAAATCGCTACAAAAGTGTTGGCTAATCGTTTGAAGTGTTTTCTTCCAGTGCTAATCTCGGAGGAGCAAAGTGCGTTCGTACCGGGCAGACTTATCACTGACAACGTGCTGGTGGCCTACGAGTGTGTTCATGCAATCAGGACTAGGAAGAGGAAAAAGTGCCTTTGTGCGGTCAAGCTTGATATGATGAAGGCTTACGACCGAGTCGAGTGGAGTTTTCTGGAACGAGTCTTGCATAAATTTGGGTTCAATGAGGACTGGATTCGGATGGTGATGAGGTGTGTATCTTCAGCAAGGTTTAGAGTTAAACTCAATGGTGGATTATCAAGGAGGTTTTTTCCGTCCAAAGGACTCCGACAGGGTGACCCGCTCTCTCCGTATCTTTTTCTGTTTTGTGTGGAGGGGTTCTCTGTGTTGTTGAAACGTGCCCAAGAGGAGAAGGCAATTAGTGGGGTGTCATTTGGATCAAATGGTCTGCAAGTTACTCATTTACTATTCACGGATGATAGTATTGTTTTCCTGGAAGGGACACAAGCAAGTATGGAGGTTCTGAAGGATATATTGGGGAGATATGAGGCTGCTTCTGGTCAGAAGGTGAATTTGCAGAAATCCTCTATATTCTTCGGGAAGGGCTGCCAGGAGGATACTAAGGAGCTTTTGAAGCAAACTTGTGGCATCAGTTCGGAGGCTCTCAGTGAGAGATATTTGGGGCTTCCCACACGGGTGGGGAGGTCGAAGGATGGAGCATTTAAACATGTTGTTGAGAGCTCCAAGGGCAAAGTTGGTGGATGGAAGGGGCAAGGCCTGTCCAAGAAAGCTCGGGAAGTGCTAGTAAAATCTTCTCTCCAAGCCACACCGACCCACACTATGAGTTGTTTCCAACTTACCAAGAAAATGTGCCGGAACCTGAGATCAATCTCGTCAAAATTCCGGTGGGGAGCAACTAACGGTGAGAGGAAGGTGCATTGGATCTCTTGGGACAAGATGTGTGAGGCTAGAAAGGAGGGTGGCCTGGGTTTCAGAGACCCAGAGGCCTTCAACCAAGCTTTGTTAGCCAAGCAAGCGTGGCGGCTCCTTCAACAGCCAACGTCTTTGTGTGCTCGAGTTCTCAAGGCCCGCTACTACCCGGATTGTTCTATCATGAATGCAGTTTGCCCAGTGGCTGGTTCCTTCACTTTCAAAAGTATCATTCATGGGAGGGAGCTGTTGCGAGTGGGATCTATTTGGCATATTGGCGATGGTTCAGGGATTAGCATTCATCATAGCAATTGGATACCACAAATGGGGAGCATGAGGCCACTGGGCCAAACTTACATCCCTGGAATAACCAAAGTGGCGAATTTGCTGACCTCGGACGGTATGACCTGGGATGATGCCAAAGTGGATTCTATGTTCTCAGCCGATGATGCTGATGATCAAGCGTATTGCGGTCGGCGGCCTGGTTCGGCGGACTATCTTGCATGGAATTATACTCGGAATGGGGTCCTTTCTGTCAGGTCGGCCTACCATCTCAAGATGGCGATGAAAAGGATGTCTTCTGGACGGCTAGAGGCATCGAACTCGGTGGAAAAACATAAGGGTTACCTTGCATTGTGGGATACTGACGCCCCGGGGAAGGCGAAGATTCATGTCTGGCGGCTGGTGCGGAATGGTTTGGATGTCGGGTTCGAGCTCCACCGACATCGCATCAAGCCCGGAGTGTTCTGCTCCGCTTGTGGCAGGGAGGAGACGGTTTACCACCGGTTTTGGGGGTGCCAGCACTCCGTGCTTTTTTGGGAGCTGTTGTGGTCTGAAGGCGGGGTGGGGGCACCACATCCCCCTCTTCAGCTTCAGACCCATCGGGAGCTGGCTGACTGGCTACTGGGCTGGTTCGCGGTTGCAAAGGAGGAGGAAAAAGAAGCTTTCATTCATGCCTCCTATGGCCTGTGGCTCGCAAGGAATGAGGCGCGTGACGGTAAGAGAATAGCCCCCCCTCATGAGATCCTCACTCGGGTGTTATCTTCTATGAAGCAATGGAGAGACGCTCATGCTGTTCCAGAGAGGCCGATGGGAGCCAAAATGGTGCAGCGGTGGGAGGAGCCAGAGCAAGGTTGGATCAAGGGGAACGCTGATGGAGCGGTCGCCAAACAAGGTGCCAAAGGAGGGGGTGGGTCAATTCTGTGCGACCATATGGGCGGGTGTCTGGCAGCTGCTTGTCACTTTTTCCCTCACTGTGACGACCCGAAAAGTGCGGAAATCAGGGCATGTTTGAAACTGCTTCGGCTTGCACGAGAGCAGCGGGTTCAAAGATTGTGTGTAGAGCTGGACTGCCAAAGCGTGGTGAAGATGATCAATGGAGGGGATAAGTGCTTGGCGTCGGCCGGGCCTTGGGTGCAGGAAATAAAGCTGCTGTTAGGAGAGTTCACTGATTTCAGGGTGGTCTGGACTCGTCGTTCTGCAAATGTGGCTGCTCACAAGCTAGCTAGGGTTGGTGTAGGTGATGAAAGAGACCAAGTGTGGGTGGGGATGCCCCCTGACTTTATTCTAGATGTTGTAGCTAATGACATTCCGAACCTGGCTTAAGTAATGAATGTGCTTTACCTCAAAAAAAAAGCTCCGCCACTTTCGGCCAAGGACGAGCCTGAAACGATGAGCGCTCGAACGTGGAACGTGTTAACGTGGGAAGGCTTGACAAAAAGAAAAACGAAAGCAGAACGGGGAATCACTTTTTTTTAGAATTTTTTAGTTTTTTTATAAAACAACCATAGCCTTTTTTAGATATAATACATATATACTCTGGAATCCAGTCTATTTTATACTGTATTTTGACGGGAATCCGAAATTGTGTCTATTTTATATTTTGATGACGGAAATCCGAAATCGTGTCTGAACGGATCTGGTTCTCTTCAAACTTGGTATCCAAACAATCAGTCTATAAATAAAGGAGATAACCATAGAACAGAATAGGCTACGGGGATTTGTGGAAGCAAACAATAAATCCACAACAACGCATAGAGGATTCGGGGAGGCAAACTCTGGCAGGAGAGAGGGGAGATCCATCGAGGCAGCATGGGGAAAAGAGCCAGCTCGAACGCGGGGAAAAAGGCAGCCGGCGCCGGCGCCCATCACAGAAAAGAGCGGCGCGATGAGACGGAGGTGCAGAAGGTAGAGCGGCTGCAGGCAACTCTGGCATTTGTGAAGGCGGCGCACGCGGACTCCATGCTCTACCTTGACATGGAGGAGGAGGACGTGGAGGAGGAGTACCGGAGGGCAGGCAAGCTCCACACCTACGACGAGGCCAAGGAGTGGAAAAAGCGTCTCGCCAGGGTCGCCAAGCTCTACCCGCCTCCCAAGCACATCATGGAACAGATCAGTAAATATACCAAGTACCTCGAGGAAGACGAGGACGACTTCAAAATAGGCCTTTGTTCACTGATCGAGGTGAAATCAGATTTCGAGAAATCTTTTTAGTGAACGGCGCTCCGCGCGGTGTGGTGTTCGTCCTTCTTTTGGCATCGTGGTTCGTATTTGTTGGGCGGTTGTTTTTTACGCGTGATTACTCCCGACATATTTGCGCTGATTAGGTTCATATTCGTCGGATCTTTTTGTTGGTTGGTTTCCTCTTTAGTGTTGTTATTATACGTTTCTTGTTAATGGATAGTACAATACTATAGTTGTAACTAGAGAAGATTCTTTCATGTATTTATGATTTTTATTATTTCCTAATAAGATATGCTTCCAACGATTTTGTCAATCTCTCTTTACTTTAGGACGCTAATATTGCGCCTACCTTTGTTTAGATCCTGGTCTGACTAAGAGCAATTCTAGTTGATCCTTAAAAGTTAGAGGAGTGTACTCTTGGAAAAAAGTTAGAGGAGTAAACGGCGGAGTAAAGTTAGAAGAGTAAACTTTTACTCCTCTATAGGTCGTTGCATCTAGCCGATTCCCTCAACTTAGTGAAGGATTTTTTTTGTGCATAAGTTGTTTATCCTACCGCATGAAATTCAAACACATCATAATATATACCATAAAACACTCGAATTTGAAAAATGCATAACATAATTGTTAACAAGCATATTTCATCCAAAAGGCATCACTTCAAATACAAAGTTTGATACCATGTGTTATGTTCTGGATTGGGGCCATCCAATGTAATGCACGAACTCAAATAATGTCCTCATCAAAGAAATCACCACCGCCACCACCGTGCACATGGCCACCACCATCACTACTTCACCATCATCAACACTCTCTCGGCCACCATCACCACCACCACGATCCTCCTCAGCGCTTCCCTTGGGCTAGACGTACACAGCATCACGCTTGGCAGGTGGCCAATCGGTGATGTGAGTGATTTGCGTGGCGACTTGTGCGGCGATGACGATAGTGGCGTGTGGAGTTGGGTCGCGGCTTGTCCTTCTGATGTCGGCGGTCTGGTGCGTCAACGGGTACATCTATGCTTGGTTCTCACTACAATAGAGAAGTCGGAGCTGCGCGCGGCGGGGGCCCTGTGGCAACGATGATTCCATGAGGGTGCTTTCGGCGGACGGTGCTCTCTAAAGTTTGCGTTGGACTAGGTCAATGTGGGGCTTGTAACATTGTCATGTGATGCGCATCAGTAAAATCGGAGCTGCTAGTCCTCGATGTTCGTGGTCGATTGTGTGGCTTCTTTGGCCGGCAAGGTCTTTGTGTGTCGCTCGTTTAAAGGGGGTCTGTCGGCAGTGGTGAAGTCGGAGTCGCTTGCTCGGGGAGAGGTGATGACGATGACAAGGCTGACAACCTTGACGGTGTCCTCTTCTTGGCGGTGTATGTGGTCTTGTTGGTGCCAGGTCGACCGAGGTGCCCATTCTTATAGGCTTCTTGTAACGGTTTTCGCCTGAAATTCCATTAATTAACCAGGCAACTCTATTCTACCTTTTTTAATGAATCGAGCCCTAAGGGACCGCGTTCAAAAAAATATGATCACGAGTCCAGCCCAATGCTCTGTGAGGTCATAAACCGATGATGGTCGCCATGCAAGATGAGCGGCAAACATGTGGATTGGTAATGAAATACCAAGAAATGTATGATGAGTAGGGCATGACGTTTGGTGCTCGGGCTCAGCTGCACCTGAAATCCCTATCATGTGTTCTCATCTTGGGATTCGCATAATCAGGTCCAACAAGCAAGTGACGACGCATTGGAAAATCGATATACAACATGTGTAAATCTCGAAGAGTGCACGCTAGCAGGCCCGAATCGTATCTGTGGATGTTCATTGTCGCACTCGTGTGGCTGATCCGTGGCCCAGATCATTAACTTTCTTGGCCCTATAGGAATGCGTGTCGACTTGAGCCGTTTTGATCATAATCTGGAGCGGGCGTGCGACCAAATGATGTGGGGCCCAGCTTATGGAGACACGGTGGTCGGCTACTTGCTTCGACCATGCTAAATCCCCACACCCTTAGAGCATCTCTAGCAAACTCCTTGAAAGAGGTCAAACCCTTATAATTTTCAGGTTTTAAGATTTTGGTCGAAAAAAGTGTCCATAACATATCCTGTAAAAGTGATCTGACCCTTGAATATTTTAAGGGCACCGAAAACCCACACCCGAGACCCTTCTATTTGAAGGCTCGAAGGCCAAACTGAGGTTGGCCTGTATACTGGTCAAACCTCATCGGAAAGGACGCGCCGCCGCAAGTCCACCGCATACCTCACCAGAATCGGCCGCTGCCCATCGAAATCGGCCGCCGGTTCGAATTGGGGCCGAAGAAGGGCTGGGCGAGGAGGCCGGGAAGAGCGCCATCTTGCGAATGTGATCAGCCACCGAAATCGACCGCCACCGGTTCGAATTAGAGACGGAGAAGGGCGGGGCGAGGAGGATGGGATGAGCACTGATAACCCACAAGTATAGGGGATTGCAACAGTTTTCGAGGGTAGAGTATTCAACCCAAATTTATAAATTCGACACAAGGAGAGCCAAAGAATATTTGAAGGTATTAACAACTGGGTTGTCAATTCAACCACACCCGGAGATTAATTATCTATAGCAAGTAATGAATAGCACGGTAGTCTGATAGTTTTGATAGTAGTGACAGCAGCAATAGTAACAGTAACAGTGATAGTAGTAGTTTTGTAGCAAGCGTAACAGTGATGATAGCAGTAGTAACTTAGCAGAAACAATATAAGATAAATTCGTAGGCATTGGATTGGTGACTTGTTGGATGATATTCATCATGTGACAGTTATAACCTAGGGCGACACGGCACTAGCTCCAGTTCATCGATATAATGTAGGCATGTATTCCATAAATAGTCATACATGCTTTATTAAAAAACTTGCATGTCATCTTTTGTCCTACCCTCCCGTGGCAGCGGGTCCATATTGGAAACTAAAGGATATTAAGGCCTCCTTTTAATAGAGAACCGGAACAAAGCATTAACACAGAGTGAATACATGAACTCCTCAAACTACGGTAATCACCAAAAGAAGTCCCGGTTATTGTCACTCTGGGGTTACCGGATCATAACACGTAGTAGGTGACTATAACTTGCAAGATCGGATCTAGAACATGGATATAATGGTGATAACATAAACGGTTCAGATCTGAAATCACGGCACCCGGGCCCAAAGTGACAAGCATTAAGCATGACAAAGTCATAGCAACATCAATCTAAGAACATAGTGGATACTAGGGATCAAGCCCTAATAAAACTAACTTGATTACATGATGAATCTCATCCAACTCCTCACCGACCAGCGAGCCTACAAAGGAATTACTCACTCCCGGTGGGGAGCATCATGGAATTGGCGATGGAGAAGGGTTGGTGATGACGAAGAACGAAGACCCCCCTCTCTGGAGCCCCAAACGAACTCCAGATCTGCCCTCTCGAGGAAGAACATGGCTTGGTGGCGGCTCCGTCTCGTTGATCGCGATAATTCTTTCTTCCTGATTTTTCTCCGAAAATAGGAATCTATAGCGTTGGTTTCAGGGTTTGTGGGGCAACCAGGTGGGGACAACCCACCTAGGCGCGCCAGGAGAGGGGGGCGCACCCTGGTGGGTTGTGCCCACCCAGGGTCCCCTCTCCGGTAGGTCTTGGCTCCAAAAATTCTTATATATTATATAAAAATTCCTCGCAAAGTTTTGTTCCATTCCGAGAATTTTTATTTTTGCACAAAAACAACACCATGGTAGTTCTGCTCAGCGTCAGTCCGGGGTTAGTTTCATTCAAATCATGCAAATCAGAGTCCAAAACTAGAAGAAAAGCGTTAGGAAAAGTAGATACGTTGGAGACGTATGAACTCCCCCAAGCTTAAACCTTTGCTTGTCCTCAAGCAATTTAGTTGATAAACTGAAAGTGAAAAGGAAAAAAATTACGAACTCTTTTGCTCTTGTTTGCATAAATAAGCTTAAAGAGCACCCAGGTTTTCAGCCAACATTATAACTAACCGTATCGACAATAACTCTTAAACATTATAATGACTCGTATCAATGACATAATCAGCTAGCGAGCAATAATAAGATATCTCAAATGGCAACACGTTGTCAAAGCAAACATGATGTAATATGACAATAATGGTATCTCGCTAGCCCTTTCTGAGACCGGAAAACATAAATGCAGAGCACGTCCAAAGTTCAACCAGCGACTAAACATTGTAATTCATGGTAGAAAAGGTCTAGTCATGATGCACCCAACATTAGCTACACACAATGCATAAATCATGACAACTGTGCCCTTGTCAGTTTCTGGCGCTTGTTTTAGAAGATGATGACACAACAAAAATTAAATAGATAGTCCCTCCGCACTTCTCATTTACTTCACGACCATCGGTGCCAGAGCTCACTTTTTAAAACAGAGGTAAATGATATTTTGAGACATGCACCCTTCTCATTTACTTCATGACCATCGGTTATCAATATCTCCCATGCTAAACAGGCTAGTGGAGGTTCCCAAGCGATAAAAGTAAAGGTTTACTCCCCCTCCACCAACAATCACATTCCACGGCTTATCCGAAACAACGGGTGCTGTCCAAACCAACAACAGTCCCGGGGGAGTTTGTTTAATTATTTGCATTTTTGAGTTCGGGACTGGGAAATCCCTATTACCGCCCTTTTCTCGTGCAATGGTGAGTGAATAAACACTCAACTTGAGAATAAACCGCTTAGCATGGAAGATACCGACCACCTCCTATTGTTTCATGAACGATCCGGGCACAAAAAAAGGATAATTTTTTAGAGGTGGCACATGCAAATTTACTTAGGACGGCAGGATAATACCGTATATAGGTAGGTATGATGGACTCATCTGGAATAACTTTGGGTTCAAGGTTTTTGATGTACAAGAAGAATCCCCACTTAGTACAGGCGAAGGCTAGCAATTAGACTGAGAAGCGGCCAGCTAGAGAGCAACAACGATCATGACCATGCATTATGTATAAGTAACATTGGACACTAGCATGAGTAGGATATGAACACCATGAACATAAATATTATAGTGGCTATGTTGGTTTTGATTCAACTACATGCATGATCATGTACCAAGTCAAGCCACTTGAACATTCAGAGGAGGATACCATATCATCATACTACATCACAATCATTTTAACGCAATATTGATATCCAAGATAAATCATTATCAACTCCCAGATACTTATGCATGGCATGAGAAACTATAATCTCTAATTGTCATTGCAAACATGTTAATCATAATGGGCTGAATCATGGGTACTAGGTTAAACATATTTACACAAAATGAGCAAGTCGAGTTCATACCAGTTTCTCTCCGCCACGGCCAGTTCATCGAATGTCGTCATTATTGTCTTTCACTTGCACGGCCGGATGATATGAAAATAATAATAATGCAAGAGTGTCGTGGACTAAGCTGGATTCTGCAAACATTTTATTCAACAGGAGAAGACAAAGTAAAATGTGCTCTTTATTAGTTCAACAATTATTCAAATGAGAGCCACTCAACATTTTCATCGTGGTCTTCTCCTTGGTACAACTCGAATAAAAAGAAAAGAAATTCATAGAAACACACTGAAATATTTTTGGAGTTTTTGGTTTTCTTGAACAAGCAAATAAAAGAGAAAAGCAAAAACGAGAAAAACCATTTACACGGGAAATCTTTTTGGGTTTTGTTTTTAATATTACAACTAAGCATGCATGGAAAGTAAATTGACTATATCTAATTTTTTGGTTTTTTTCTAAAGTTTAGCAAACACACAAGAAGAAAGCAAGAAAATAAATCTAAGCATGGATGATACAATGAAAAAGTGTGGACACCGACAAATGGGATAAATAGAAATGAATATAAAGTTGGTGGAAACACGTACTCGCCCAAGTTGAGGCTTTTGGCCTAACTTGGTAGTCGATCAGTAGCCTGGAGGGTAGTAGTCGGCGTGGTAGCTCACGGAGACTCTTGGTGCGGATGCCCCGACCCGCCGTGTTCTACTACTGCATTGTGAGCTCGGGCCTCGCTCTCAAGAACAAAATATCTTCCTTGCTGTGATAATCAAAAAGAGCAGGCGTGGGCAAATATGTTTGCACAGCAGATGTTTGGTTAAACACAAGACCATAAGTGAAATTATCAGACTTTCCCTTGAGAATCCTATGGTCTTTTAAAGTGTTAAAATCTAAATACTGCGTGGGTAGGACATGATCAAACGGCAGAGGTGAAGCACCCAGCCCTCGTGCTAAACGCGTGGCATAAATTCCATCATAGAACCGGCCACTATTAGCGTTATGCTGAAGTATGCGTGCAACAATTGGTCCAAGGTTATAATTCCTTTCACCGATGAGAGCAGTGTGGATGAGGCTCAAGTCTGGAGCACAGAGTGTACTACAATCTTGCTTGCCTACTATACATTTCCCGTTAAATAATGCAAAGTACTGAATTGCGGGAAAATGAATGCTCTTTATTCTACCTTGCGTCACTCCTCTGTTCTCACCGTAACAAAGACTAGTCAAGAATGTTTGGTACTCAGCCTCTGACGGTTCGTTAAGCGAGCCCCAATACGGGAGTTTGCAGTGGTAAGCAAAATTCTCTAGTGATATGGTAAATGGGTTATCATAAAGCATAAACAACACCCTAGACTCACGGGGAAAGAATTTAAATCCTTTGACAAATAATTCAGTGAGAAGGTGGCGTTGTTCACACTTATCTAAAAGGTAGGGACCGAGACCAGCATTGTGAACATATTTCTCAAATTCCTCCTTAATGCCCACACGCACCATATACCCATCGCAAGGCCATAAGCATGTTTTGGTGGCGGCATCTCGCGTCGAACTTTCACTTGGTTTAACATAAGACCGGTGAGCAGAACTGTCAGTAGAAGATGCCCCCCGAGGATTGTCTCCTTGAAGAACTCCTTCCAAATAGGTTCATCATGTCCGCGTACAATTTTCTGAAAATAAAAATTTTGACGTGACAAAATGTAACGCCCACAATGCGGCTATATCTCCCACGTATCGGGGCACGACTTAGAAGCATAGCCGCATGGTAGGTTTATCGCAAGAGGGGTAATCTTCACACAATCCCATGTACTAAACAAGAATGGGATAAAGAGTTGGCTTACAATCGCCACTTCACACAAATACAAGTTATACATACATCATCCGGAATACAATCAAGGTCCGACTACGGAACCAAATTAAAAGAAGACAACCCCAAATGCTAGATCCCCGATCGTCCCAACTGGGCTCCACTACTGATCAACCGGAAAAGAAAAAAAACAACGATCAAGATCTTCATCGAGCTCCCACTTGAACTCGGTAGCGTCCCCTGCACTGGCATCACCGGCACCTGCATCTGTTTGCAACTATCTATGAGTCACGGGGACTCAGCAATCTCACACCCGTGAGATCAAGACTATTTAAGCTTATGGGTAGGAAAGGGGTAGTGAGGTGGAGCTGCAGCAAGCACTAAGCATATATGGTGGCTAACTTACACAAATAAGAGCGAGAAGAGAAGCAACGCAACGATCGTGAACTATAAGTGATCAAGAAGTGATCCTGAAACTACTTACGTTCAAGCATAACACAAGAACCGTGTTCACTTCCCGGACTCCGCCGAGAAGAGACCATCACGGCTACACACGCGGTTGATTCATTTTTAATTAAGTTAAGTGTCAAGTTCTCTACAATCAGACATTAACAAGTTCCCATATGCCCATAACCGCGGGCACGACTTTCGAAAGTTCAAAACCCTGCAGGGGTGTCCCAACTTAGCCCATCACAAGCTCTCACGGTCAACGAAGGATATTCCTTCTCCCAGGAAGACCCGATCGGACTCGGAATCCCGGTTACAAGACATTTCGACAATGGTAAAACAAGACCAGCAAAGTTGCCCGATGTGCCGACATCCTGATAGGAGCTACACATATCTCGTTCTCAGGGCAACACCGGATGAACACTATGTACAACTAAAACCAACCCTCAAGTTTCCCCGAGGTGGCGCCGCAAGTGGCTCTGGTTCGGACCAACACTTAGAGAAGCATTGGCCCGGGGGGTTAAAATAAAGATGACCCTTGAGTCTGCAGAACCCAAGGGAAGGTGATAGGTTGTTAGGCAAATGTAAAACCAAGGTTGGGCCTTGCTGAAGGAGTTTTATTCAAAGCGAACTGTCAAGGGGTTCCCATAACACCCAACCGCGTAAGGGACGCAAAATCAAGGAACATAACACCGGTATGACGGAAACTAGGGCGGCAAGAGTGGAACAAAACACCAGGCATAAGGCCGAGCCTTCCACCCTTTACCAAGTATATAGATGCATTAAAGTAAATAAGAGATAATAATGATATCCCAACAATATCCCTGTTCCAACATGGAACAAACTACATATTCACCTGCAACTAGCAATGCTATAAGAGGGGCTGAGCAAAGCGGTAACATAGCCAAACAACGGTTTGCTAGGAAAGGTGGGTTAGAGGATTGACATGGCAATATGGGAGGCACGATAAAGCAAGTGGTAGGTATCGCGGCATAGCAATAGAGCGAGCAACTAGCAAGCAAAGATAGAAGTGATTTCGAGGGTATGGTCATCTTGCCTGCAAAGTTCTCAAAGTTGACGAAAGCTTGATCCTCGTAAGCATACTCAATAGGTTCCTCGATCACGTACTCGTCTCCCGGCTCTACCCAAAGCAAGAACACAAGCAAAGGAACAACAATCAACCACGGTGCAATGCACAAGCAAGATGATGCAAAACATGGCATGATATGCGAGATGTGATATGCAATGCATATGCGTGCTCCAGAAGGAAAAGATTGGTCAAGGCATCAACTTGGCAAACCAAGTGTGCTGCTTAAAAGATGAGATGATTTCGGTCAAAATCGATATAAAGATCGCCGGAATCGGATGCACGGTTTGCAAATGATGAGCAAAACAAGAATGGCACAATTCTGCGATAAACAGCACGATGCCATCTAGAATGCAACAAGAAACTAAGCTGCTAAACCCCAACATAGCAACAAAGCATATGTCAGTGATGTACTCAAGATTCTTGACAAAACATGAACACTGAGCTATGGCTAAATCACAAAAGAGCAGGTTCAAACAAGCATGGCAAAAGTGCAAAAGATATCAGCTTCACAGACTTAGTGAAAATACTAACATGTCAGGAATAACATCAAGAAGCCATGTTTAGAGCAAGCAAACAACATGCTACAGGAACATATCATAGCAAAAAAAGGCATGGCATGAATCTACTAAATTCATAGAACAAAAGTCCCTTACTGATGATGAGCCAAAAAGGAACAGAAGATATGATGGCACCCATGTAAACATAGCAAGTTTCATTAATAGATTCAGACTTAGCAAAAAACTGAGCATGGCATAAACAGAATTATGAAGGCCTCTTTGCGGGCTCGATTCACTCACCACAAGGCATTGCATGACAAAACTGAAGGAAATATGCCCTAGAGGCAATAATAAAGTTATTATTTATTTCCTTATATCATGATAAATGTTTATTATTCATGCTAGAATTGTATTAACCGGAAACATAATACTTGTGTGAATACATAGACAAACAAAGTGTCACTAGTATGCCTCTACTTGACTAGCTCGTTAATCGAAGATGGTTATGTTTCCTAACCATAGACACGAGTTGTCATTTGATTAACGGTATCACATCATTAGGAGAATGATGTGATTGACATGACCCATTCCATTAGCTTAGCACCCGATCGTTTAGTATGTTGCTATTGCTTTCTTCATGACTTATACATGTTCCTATGACTATGAGATTATGCAACTCCCGTTTACCGGAGGAACACTTTGTGTGCTACCAAACGTCACAACGTAACTGGGTGATTATAAAGGTGCTCTACAGGTGTCTCCAAAGGTACATGTTGGGTTGGCGTATTTCGAGATTAGGATTTGTCACTCCGATTGTCGGAGAGGTATCTCTGGGCCCTCTCGGTAATGCACATCACTTAAGACTTGCAAGCAATGCAACTAATAAGTTAGTTGCAAGATGATGTATTACAGAACGAGTAAAGAGACTTGCCGGTAACGAGATTGAACTAGGTATTGAGATACCGACGATCGAATCTCGGGCAAGTAACATACCGATGACAAAGGGAACAAACGTATGCTGTTATGCGGTCTGACCGATAAAGATCTTCGTAGAATATGTAGGAGCCAATATGAGCATCCAGGTTCCGCTATTGGTTATTGACCGGAGACATGTCTCGGTCATGTCTACATTGTTCTCGAACCCGTAGGGTCTGCACGCTTAACGTTACGATGACAGTTTCATTATGTGTTTATATATTTTGATGTACTGAAGGTTGTTCCGAGTCCCGGATGTGATCACAGACTTGACGAGGAGTCTCGAAATGGTCAAGACATAAAGATTGATATATTAGACGACTATATTTGGACACCGGAAAGGTTCCGGGTGAGATTGGGACAATACCGGATCACCGGGAGGTTATCGGAACCCCACGGGAGGTATATGGGCCTTATTGGGCCTTAGTGGAAAGGAGGGGAAAGGAGCAAGGGAGGGGACGCCCCCCCCCAAGCCCAATCCGAATTGGGAGGGGGGCCCCCCCCCCTTTCCTTCCTCCCTCCTTCCTCTTCCTTCCCTCTCCTACTCCTAATAGGAAAAAGGGGAGTCCTACTCCCTGTGGGAGTTGGACTCCCCCTTAGGGCGCGCCACCCTCCTTGGCCGGCCCCCTCCTCCACTCCTTTATATACGGGGGCAGGGGGCACCCCATAGACACAACAATTGATCATTGATCTCTTAGCCGTGTGCGGTGCCCCCTCCACCATAATCCTCGATAATATTGTAGCGGTGCTTAGGCGAAGCCCTACGACGGTAGAACATCAAGATCGTCACGACGCCGTCATGCTGACGGAACTCATCCCCGACACTTTGCTGGATCGGAGTCCGGGGATCGTCATCGAGCTGAACCTGTGCTAGAACTCGGAGGTGCCGTAGTTTCGGTGCTTGATCGGTCGGGCTGTGAAGACGTACGACTACATCAACCGCGTTGTGCTAATGCTTCCACTTCTGGTCAACGAGGGTACGTAGACAACACTCTCCCCTCTCGTTGCTATGCATCACCATGATCTTGCGTGTGCGTAGGAATTTTTTTGAAATTACTACGTTCCCCAACAGTGGCATCCGAGCCTAGGTTTTATGCGTTGATGTTATGCACGAGTAGAACACAAGTGAGTTGTGGGCGATATAAGTCATACTACTTACCAGCATGTCATACTTTGGTTTGGCGGTATTGTTGGATGAAGCGGCCCGGACCGACATTACGCGTACGCTTACGCGAGACTGGTTCTACCGACGTGCTTTGCACACAGGTGGCTGGCGGGTGTCAGTTTCTCCAACTTTAGTTGAACCGAGTGTGGCTACGCCCGGTCCTTGCGAAGGTTAAAACAGCACCAACTTGACAAACTATCGTTGTGGTTTTGATGCGTAGGTAAGAACGGTTCTTGCTAAGCCCATAGCAGCCACATAAAACTTGCAACAACAAAGTATAGGACATCTAACTTGTTTTTGCAGGGCATGTTGTGATGTGATATGGTCAAGACATGATGCTAAATTTTATTGTATGAGATGATCCTGTTTTGTAACCGAGTTATCGGCAGCTGGCAGGAGCCATATGGTTGTCGCTTTATTGTATGCAATGCAATCGCGTTGTAATGCTTTACTTTATCACTAAGCGGTAGCGATAGTCGTGGAAGCATAAGATTGGCGAGACGACAACGATGCTACGATGGAGATCAAGGTGTCGCGCCGGTGACGATGGTGATCATGACGATGCTTCGGAGATGGAGATCACAAGCACAAGATGATGATGGCCATATCATATCACTTATATTGATTGCATGTGATGTTTATTTTTATGCATCGTATCTTGCTTTGATTGACGGTAGCATTATAAGATGATCTCTCACTAAATTTCAAGATAAAAGTGTTCTCCCTGAGTATGCACCATTGCCAAAGTTCGTCGTGCCCAGACACCACGTGATGATCGGGTGTGATAAGCTCTACGTCCATCTACAATGGGTGCAAGCCAGTTTTGCACACGCAGAATACTCAGGTTAAACTTGACGATCCTAGCATATGCAGATATGGCCTCGGAACACTGAGACCGAAAGGTCGAGCGTGAATCATATAGTAGATATGATCAACATAGTGATGTTCACCATTGAAAACTACTCCATTTCACATGATGATCGGTTATGGTTTAGTTGATTTGGATCACGTGATCACTTAGAAGATTAGAGGGATGTCTTTCTAAGTGGGAGTTCTTAAGTAATATGATTAATTGAACTTAAATTTATCATGAACTTAGTACCTGATAGTATCTTGCCTGTTTATGTTTGATTGTAGATAGATGGCCCGTGCTGTTGTTCCGTTGAATTTTAATGCGTTCCTTGAGAAAGCAAAGTTGAAAGATGATGGTAGCAATTATACGGACTGGGTCCGTAACTTGAGGATTATCCTCATTGCTGCACAGAAGAATTACGTCCTGGAAGCACCGCTGGGTGCCAGGCCTGCTGCTGGAGCAACACCAGATGTTATGAACGTCTGGCAGAGCAAAGCTGATGACTACTCGATAGTTCAGTGTGCCATGCTTTATGGCTTAGAATCGGGACTTCAACGATGTTTTGAACGTCATGGAGCATGTGAGATGTTCCAGGAGTTGAAGATAATATTTCAAGCAAATGCCCGGATTGAGAGATATGAAGCCTCCAATAAGTTCTACAACTGCAAGATGGAGGAGAACAGTTCTGTCAGTGAGCATATACTCAAAATGGCTGGGTATAATAATCACTTAATTCAAATGGGAGTTAATCTTCCGGATGATTGCGTCATTGACAGAATTCTCCAATCACTTCCACCTAGCTACAAGAGCTTCGTGATGAACTATAATATGCAAGGGATGGATAAGACAATTCCCGAGCTCTTCGCAATGCTAAAAGCTGCGTAGGTAGAAATCAAGAAGGAGCATCAAGTGTTGATGGTCAACAAGACCACTAGTTTCAAGAAAAAGGGCAAGGGGAAGAAGAAGGGGAACTTCAAGAAGAACAGCAAGCAAGTTGCTGCTCAGGAGAAGAAACCCAAGTCTGGACCTAAGCCTGAAACTGAGTGCTTCTACTGCAAGCAGACTGGTCACTGGAAGCGGAACTGCCCCAAGTATTTGGCGGATAAGAAGGATGGCAAGGTGAACAAGGGTATATGTGATATACATGTTATTGATATGTACCTTACTAGAGCTCGCAGTAGCACCTGGGTATTTGATACTGGTTCTGTTGCTAATATTTGCAACTCGAAACAGGGACTACGGATTAAGCGAACACTGGCGAAGGACGAGGTGACGATGCGCGTGGGAAATG
The DNA here is from genome assembly GCF_003073215.2 of Triticum urartu. Lineage (NCBI taxonomy): Eukaryota > Viridiplantae > Streptophyta > Magnoliopsida > Poales > Poaceae > Triticum > Triticum urartu. Next base: position 120,249,246 of record NC_053024.1, read on the forward strand.
GTTCCAAAGTCGATGTGATCACGGTCGGCACGCTACCTCTACATCTACCATCGGGATTAGTATTAGACCTAAATAATTGTTATTTGGTGCTAGCGTTGAGCATGAACATTATATTTGGATCTTGTTTGATGCAAAACGGTTATTCATTTAAATCAGAGAATAATGGTTGTTCTATTTATATGAGAAATATCTTTTATGGTCATGCACCCTTGAAGAGTGGTCTATTTTTTATGAATCTCGATAGTAGTGATACACATATTCATAATGTTGAAGCCAAAAGATGCAGAGTTGATAATGATAGTGCAACTTATTTGTGGCACTGCTGTTTAGGTCATATCGGTATAAAGCGCATGAAGAAACTCCATACTGATGGACTTTTGGAACCACTTGATTATGAATCACTTGGTACTTGCGAACCGTGCCTCATGGGCAAGATGACTAAAACGCCGTTCTCCGGTACTATGGAGAGAGCAACAGATTTGTTGGAAATCATACATACAGATGTATGTGGTCCAATGAATGTTGAAGCTCGTGGTGGATATCGTTATTTTCTCACCTTCACAGATGATTTAAGCAGATATGGGTATATCTACTTAATGAAACATAAGTCTGAAACATTTGAAAAGTTCAAAGAATTTCAGAGTGAAGATGAAAATCATCGTAACAAGAAAATAAAGTTTCTACTATCTGATCGTGGAGGAGAATATTTGAGTTACGATTTTGGTTTACATTTGAAACAATGCGGAATAGTTTCGCAACTCACGCCACCCGGAACACCACAGCGTAATGGTGTGTCCGAACGTCGTAGTCGTACTTTACTTGATATGGTGCGATCTATGATGTCTCTTACAGATTTACCGCTATCGTTTTGGGGTTATGCTTTAGAGACGGCCGCATTCATGTTAAATAGGGCACCATCAAAATCCGTTGAGATGACACCTTATGAACTATGGTTTGGCAAGAAACCAAAGTTGTTGTTTCTGAAAGTTTGGGGCTGCGATGCTTATGTGAAAAAGCTTCAACCTGATAAGCTCGAACCCAAATCGGAGAAATGTATCTTCATAGGATACCCGAAGGAAACTGTTGGGTACACCTTCTATCACAGATCCGAAGGCAAGACATTTGTTGCTAAGAATGGATCCTTTCTAGAGAAGGAGTTTCTCTCAAAAGAAGTGAGTGGGAGGAAAGTAGAACTTGATGAGGTAACTGTACCTGCTCCCTTATTGGAAAGTAGTACATCACAGAAACCGGTTTCTGTGACACCTACACCAATTAGTGAGGAAGCTAATGATGATGATCATGAAACTTCAGAAAAAGTTACTACTGAACCTCGTAGATCAACCAGAGTAAGATCCGTAGCAGAGTGGTATGGTAATCCTGTTCTAGAAGTCATGCTACTAGATCATGATGAACCTATGAACTATGAAGAAGCGATGGTGAGCCCAGATTCCGCAAAATGGCTTGAAGCCATGAAATGTGAGATGGGATCCATGTATGAGAACAAAGTGTGGACGTTGGTTGACTTTCCCAATGATCGGAAAGCAATTGAGAATAAATGGATCTTCAAGAAGAAGACTAACGCTGACGGTAATGTTACTATCTACAAAGCTCGACTTGTCGCAAAAGGTTTTCGACAAGTTCAAGGGACTGACTACGATGAGACCTTCTCACCCGTAGCGATGCTTAAGTCTGTCCGAATCATGTTAGCAATTGCCGCATTTTATGATTATGAAATTTGGCAGATGGATGTCAAAACTGCATTCCTGAATGGATTTCTGGAAGAAGAGTTGTATATGATGCAGCCGGAAGGTTTTGTCGATCCAAAGGGAGCTAACAAAGTGTGCAAGCTCTAGCAATCCATTTATGGACTGGTGCAAGCATCTCGGAGTTGGAATAAATGCTTTGATAGTGTGATCAAAGCATTTGGTTTTATACAAACTTTTGGAGAAGCCTGTATTTACAAGAAAGTAAGTGGGAGCTCTGTAGCATTTTTGATATTATATGTGGATGACATATTACTAATTGGAAATGATATAGAATTTCTGGATAGCATAAAGGGATACTTGAATAAGAGTTTTTCAATGAAAGACCTCGGTGAAGCTGCTTACATATTGGGCATTAAGATCTATAGAGATAGATCAAGACGCTTAATTGGACTTTCACAAAGCACATACCTTGACAAAGTTTTGAAGAAGTTCAAAATGAATCAAGCAAAGAAAGGATTCTTGCCTGTGTTACAAGGTATGAAGTTGAGTAAGACTCAATGCCCGACCACTACAGAAGATAAAGAGAAAATGAAAAGTGTTCCCTATGCTTCAGCCATAGGCTCTATCATGTATGAAATGCTGTGTACCAGACCTGATGTGTGCCTTGCTATTAGTTTAGCAGGGAGGTACCAAAGTAATCCAGGAGTGGATCACTTGACAGCGGTCAAGAACATCCTAAAATACCTGAAAAGGACTAAGGATATGTTTCTCGTTTATGGAGGTGACAAAGAGCTTGTCATAAATGGTTACATTAAACGGTGGAGCTGTCAGTTGGTGCAGTTCTAAACAAAGCATCTTGGTGGGATCTACATGTGAAGCGGAGTACATAGTTGCTTCGGAAGCAGCAAACGAAGCAGTCTGGATGAAGGAGTTCATATCCGATCTAGGTGCCATACCTAGTGCATCGGGTCCAATGAAAATCTTTTGTGACAATACTAGTGCAATTGCCTTGGCAAAGGAATCCAGATTTCACAAGAGAACCAAGCACATCAAGAGACGCTTCAATTCCATCCGGGATCTAGTCCAGGTGGGAGACATAGAGATTTGCAAGATACATACGGATCTGAATGTAGCAGACCCATTGACTAAGCCTCTTCCACGAGCAAAACATGATCAGCACCAAGGCTCCATGGGTGTTAGAATCATTACTGTGTAATCTAGATTATTGACTCTAGTGCAAGTGGGAGACTGAAGGAAATATGCCCTACAGGCAATAATAAAGTTATTATTTATTTCCTTATATCATGATAAATGTTTATTATTCATGCTAGAATTGTATTAACCGGAAACATAATACTTGTGTGAATACATAGACAAACAAAGTGTCACTAGTATGCCTCTACTTGACTAGCTCGTTAATCGAAGATGGTTATGTTTCCTAACCATAGACATGAGTTGTCATTTGATTAACGGTATCACATCATTAGGAGAATGATGTGATTGACATGACCCATTCCATTAGCTTAGCACCTAATCGTTTAGTATGTTGCTATTGCTTTCTTCATGACTTATACATGTTCCTATGACTATGAGATTATGCAACTCCCATTTACCGGAGGAACACTTTGTGTGCTACCAAACGTCACAACGTAACTGGGTGATTATAAAGGTGCTCTACAGGTGTCTCCAAAGGTACATGTTGGGTTGGCGTATTTCGAGATTAGGATTTGTCACTCCGATTGTCGGAGAGGTATCTCTGGGCCCTCTCGGTAATGCACATCACTTAAGCCTTGCAAGCAATGCAACTAATAAGTTAGTTGCAAGATGATGTATTACAGAACGAGTAAAGAGACTTGCCGGTAACGAGATTGAACTAGGTATTGAGATACCGACGATCGAATCTCGGGCAAGTAACATACCGATGACAACGGGAACAAACGTATGTTGTTATGCGGTCTGACCGATAAAGATCTTCGTAGAATATGTAGGAGCCAATATGAGCATCCAGGTTCCGCTATTGGTTATTGACCAGAGACATGTCTCGGTCATGTCTACATTGTTCTCGAACCCGTAGGGTTCGCACGCTTAACGTTACGATGACAGTTTCATTATGAGTTTATATATTTTGATGTACCGAAGGTTGTTCGGAGTCCCGGATGTGATCACAGACTTGACGAGGAGTCTCGAAATGGTCGAGACATAAAGATCGATATATTGGACGACTATATTTGGACACCGGAAAGGTTCCGGGTGAGATTGGGAAAATACCGGATCACTGGGAGGTTATCGGAACCCCCCGGGAGGTATATGGGCCTTATTGGGCCTTAGTGGAAAGGAGGGGAAAGGAGCAAGGGAGGGGGCGCCCCCCCCCAAGCCCAATCCGAATTGGGAGGGGGGCGGCCCCCCTTTTCCTTCCTCCCTCCTTCCTCTTCCTTCCCTCTCCTACTCCTAATAGGAAAAAAGGGAGTCCTACTCCCTGTGGGAGTTGGACTCCCCCTTAGGGCGCGCCACCCTCCTTGGCCGCCCCCCTCCTCCACTCCTTTATATACGGGGGCAGGGGGCACCCCATAGACACAACAATTGATCATTGATCTCTTAGCCGTGTGCGGTGCCCCCCTCCACCATAATCCTCGATAATATTGTAGCGGTGCTTAGGCGAAGCCCTGCGACGGTAGAACATCAAGATCGTCACCACGCCGTCGTGCTGACGGAACTCATCCCCGACACTTTGCTGGATCGGAGTCCGGGGATCGTCATCGAGCTGAACATGTGCTAGAACTCGGAGATGCCGTAGTTTCGGTGCTTGATCGGTCGGGCCGTGAAGACGTACGGCTACATCAACCGCGTTGTGCTAACGCTTCCGCTTCCGGTCTACGAGGGTACGTAGACAACACTCTCCCCTCTTGTTGCTATGCATCACCATGATCTTGCGTGTGCGTAGGAATTTTTTTTTAAATTACTACGTTCCCCAGCAAAAACAAGCATAGCAATAGCAAGAAGACATGTTCATGAAGCTAACCATGACAATAGCAAGTTCAAAGCATGCATGGATCAACTACAACAACCATGGCAAAATTGATTAACATGTAAACAATTTGCCAGGAACATTTTATAGCAAAAGTAGAGCAAGATTAAGTCATGCTAGTGCACTCCATAATTGCAAATAGGCACATGGATGGATAGAGCACAATCATATGTCCAAATCATCCTTACTGAAGATACTCAAAAAAGCATGGATCTCACTGTAGCATCATGTTTACATGGCATAAAAATAACAGCAGAGAAATGACTTAGTAAAATCCTAAGTCCCTGAAATCAGCAATATCACGAAGGCTACTTTGCATGCTTGTGCTAGTCACCACATTTATAAAAAATACATGGCAAGCACCGCTGTAAATATGGCATGGCATAGAACAAAACACATGTAGAGCTCATGCCCATATGTGCACACAACAAAAGTGACGAAAATGACAAATCCTCATACTCTGATAAGAATCAGCACCTAACAATTTATAGCACTCTTGCATCAGTCATTAGGGCATCAAGATGAACTCAAACAAGCATGCCACAATGGAACAAAATGAAGAGCACATCACGGTGAACATTTTGATATATTATTCGCATCAAACGGAACTACGGTCATGGAGTTATGGCATGATGAACAGGGGCATAAAAATAGCAGAAAAAGGACTTGGTGGGTTTTCACCTCCCAGAATCAGATCTAGGGTTCGCGGGCACGGAAGTCGAGGCCAAGCCGGAGTTGACGGGGACGGCGGCCGGAGCAGGGGAAGATGGCCGGAGAGGAGGGGAGGCGCCGGATCCGGGTCGGGGAAGGCGGAGACGGCGAGCTACGGGCGGAGACGAGGTCGCCAGAGCGCGGCGTGGGCGGCGACTGGTGGCGGCGAGGCGGAGTGGCGGAGCCGGGCGGCGACGGCGTTGAGCAGCGAGGCTCGCGGCAACCGATGCGGAGGCGGGTGGCGGCCCGGCTCGGGCCCGGCGAGGGCTGGATCTGGGCTCGCGGGCCCGCAGCGGCGCACGGTGGGAGACGGCGGTGGCGGGGACACGTGGCACGTCCGGATTGGCTGCGGGCGGAGGCGGTGGACATGTCCGGCGCGGCGCGGGCATGTCCAGTGGCGCGGTGGAGGTGAGATCTAGGGTTTGGACCCGAAATTTCGAAGGAGGAGGCCTTTATATAGGTAGGAGGAGGTAGAAGTGTCCAAATGGAGTGTAGTTTTCGCCCACGCGGTCGTGATCCGACGGCGGAGGACATGGAAGGGGTTTGGATGGATTGTTGGGCCATTTTGGAGGGGTGTTGGTTAACCGTTGGAGTATCAAACGAACTCCAAATGGCACGAAATTTGACAGGCGGTCTACCGGTGGTGTACCAAGCCCACTTGGCAAATCTCGGTCCATTCCGAGAACGTTTAACACCTGCTCACGAAAAGAGACAAGAGGGGGCGCCGGGTGCATGAGGGAGTGTCGGATTGAGAAACGGACAACGGGGAAAATCTCAGATGCATGAGACGAACACGTATGCAAATGCGATGCACATGATGACATGATATGAAATGCATGACATGAACAAAAGCAAAACAAAGGAAAAAACCCAACCACGAAGGGAATCTCATATCGCATCTCCAGAAAAGGCAAGAGTCGGAGTTACGAATATGGAAAGTTGTATCCGGGGTGTTACACAAAAATTGTTGGGGAACGTAGTAATTTCAAAAAAAATCCTACGCACACGCAAGATCATGCTGATGCATAGTTTGGAGTCCTGGATATGATCGTGGACATGACGAGGAGTCTCAAAATGGTCGAGACGTAAAGATCGATATATTGGATGACTATGTTCGGACACCGGAAGGGTTCCGGGAGGTTTCGGACAATACCGGAGTGCCCGGAACCCCCCCAGCTATTGGGCCTTATGGGCCTTAGTGGAGAGGAGAGAGGGCAGCCAGGAGGTGGCGCACGGCAAGTCTCTTTACTCGTTCCGTAATGCAACATCCCGTAACTAACTCATTAGTCACATTGCTTGCAAGGCTTATAGTCATGTGCATTACCGAGAGGGCCCAGAGAAACCTCTCTGACAATCGGAGTGACAAATCATATTCTTGATCTATGCCAACTCCACGAACACCATCGGAGACACCTGTAGAGCACCTTTATAATCACCCAGTTACGTTGTGACATTTGGTGGCACACAAAGTGTTCCTCCGGTATTCGGGAGTTGCACAATCTCATAGTCATAGGAACATGTATAAGTCATGAAGAAAGCAACAGTACTAAACTTAAACGATCAAGTGCTAAGCTAATGAAATGGGTCAAGTAAATCACATCATTCTCCTAATGATGTGATCCCGTTGATCAAATAACAACTCATGTCTATGGCTGGGAAACTCAACCATCTTTGATCAACGAGCTGGTCAAGTAGAGGCATACTAGTGACACTATGTTTGTCTATGTATTCACACATGTATTATGTTTCCGGTTAATACAATTCTAGAATGAATAATAAACATTTATCATGATATGAGGAAATAAATAATAACTTTATTATTGCCTCTAGGGCATATTTCCTTCAGTCTCCCACTTTCACTAAAGTCAATAATCTAGATTACACAGTAATGATTCTAACACCGATGGAGTCTTGGTGTTGATCATGTTTTACTCGTGCAAGAGGCTTAGTCAATGGGTCTGCAACATTCAGATCCGTATGTATCTTGCAAATTTCTATGTCCCCCACCTGGACTTGATCCCGGATGGAATTGAAGCGTCTCTTGATACGCTTGGTTCTCTCATGAAATCTGGATTCCTTTGGCAAGGCAATAGCACCAGTATTGTCACAAAAGATTTTCATTGAACCCGATGCACTAGGTATAACACCTAGATCGGATATGGACTCCTTCATCCAAACTCCTTCATTTGCTGCTTCTGAAGCAACTATGTACTCCGCTTCACACGTAGATCCTGCCACGACGCTTTGTTTAGAACTGCTCCAACTGAGAGCTCCACCGTTCAATATAAACACGTATCCGGTTTGCGATTTAGAATCGACCGGATCAGTGTCAAAGATTGCATCGATGTAACCATTTACGACAAGCTCTTTGTCACCTCCATAAACGAGAAACATATCCTTAGTCCTTTTCAGGTATTTCAGGATGTTCTTGACCGCTGTCAAGTGATCCACTCCTGGATTACTTTGGTACCTCCCTGCTAAACTAATAGCAAGGCACACATCAGGTCTGGTACACAGCATTTCATACATGACAGAGCCTATGGCTGAAGCATAGGGAACACTTTTCATTTTCTCTTTATCTTCTGTAGTGGTCGGACATTGAGTCTTACTCAACTTCACACCTTGTAACAGAGGCAAGAACCCTTTCTTAGCTTGATCCATTTTGAACTTCTTCAAAACTTTATCAAGGTATGTGCTTTGTGAAAGTCCAATTAAGCGTCTTGATCTATCTCTATAGATCTTGATGCCCAATATATAAGCAGCTTCACCGAGGTCTTTCATTGAAAAACTCTTATTCAAGTATTCTTTTATGCTATCCAGAAATTCTATATCATTTCCAATCAACAATATGTCATCCACATATAATATTAGAAACTAGCGGTGTGGCCCGCGCGTTTGCGCGGCTAGATTTAAATAGATTTTGTGTATCTTATTTTAATTTTGAGATGTTCACGTATATATATTTTATATGGGTTACATTAATTCTATTATATGACAACGCATTTTCATAATATATAAATCAGTCATTTTCTGAATCAGTAAAGTGTTTTGACTTGGCATTCAAATCGGTATTGGATCGCTTCGAATTATTTTTGTTATAGTGTTACATACAATTACATTAAATATTTTGATAATATCTGAGTGCGGCGTTTCGATGCCCAGGCTCATCTGCACCCGGTTAGGAAAATCACAAAAAATCAAAAAGTTCAAAAATATTGCATGGTAGAAAATTTATCGCGTGAGGTTCGCTCCAATTTTAAATCATTTGGACATCTGAGCAACTCTCAGCAAAAAGACAAATCGGGTCAGAATAGTCTGTGAACTGTAAACATTTTTACAGACCCCGAATTTGTATTTTTTGCCGAGAGCTGCTCAGATGTTCAAATGATTTGAAAGTTTGAGTGGATCTCATGCATCAAATTATGCACCACACAAAAATGGAATTTTTTGATTTTTTTTCTAGTATTTATTTTGAATTTTTTGTCAGGGCGGGTGCAGCTGAGCCTGGGCTCAGAAGTGGACTACAGATAATATCTTTCTTTCAATGCAATAGTTTTAGCATATCCTATTAAGGCAGCATTTGCATTATCTAACAAATAGCACCATACACATAGTTATGGACCTAATACTTTATTATTGAAGGTCTGCCATGCGAAGACTATAAAATTTGGCACTAATCTCCACATTTCGTATAATAATGTGTAATTTCTATTAACTTTTGAAAAATTTGTATGCTTCTCTACCCTTGCTTCTCTTAATCTGCTTTGTGTCTCTCCCGCCTGCTCATCGTGCCAGTAGCAATAGCAAAATGGACATGCATATTATTCACATGCCCACACTTGAGTAAAAAAATAGATTCTAACTTCCTATGTTTGCAAAGAACTTCATCAAAATTTGCTATGTACACTCGCTACTATTCTCTTCTCCAAGATTCTAATTTCAAATGGTCTTTTACCATCTCTTTGTCAAGTACCCTACCTCTTGGAATCTAGTCACCCTTGAATTGTTACATCTCACAACTATCATCAATAATTGTGTGGCAAATCAATATGATGGCTCATTCTTTTCTACTCATCGTGGCACGAATCACCTCAACGACAACATGACCATGTGTATGTTCACCAAATTTTAATTGAGTTTATATCTCAATAAATACTCCATATTTCGTTCTTTTTTGCTTTCCTTTCCTAAATTTTCATTAATTAATTCCAAATTTTAGCTCTTCAGGCAAAGAGGATTGTATTATTTATCCATCAAGTTAATTATTTATTCATCATAAGAAATTTCTCGATTGTTAAATTGAAATCAGTTTTTTTACTCTCTATCCATATAATCCACATAATAAGAGTTGCATTCTAGCTACCGACCAATCTTTATGATTAAACATGAAAATGGTTCCCTTAGAAAAAATAAAATGGGCACGTCAGTAAATTTTAACGTAAGGTTAGTGAGCTAAAACATGTGCTTGTAATCCCTTAGTGGTTTCTCCAACTTTTAGGAACGTCAAATTTCTTGAGATCTTTTGTTTCGATGTTTTATGAAAAATTCCTAAATCAAGATTCACTTATATATAATATCACAAATGATAAGTGTCACACGTGTAGCATGAAGTAACACCGCATTGATATTTTTTATACTAAAGTTGCCATCCGAACAAAAAACAATCGACAAAACAAATAAAACTTGTCATCCAAACAGAAAGTTGATATGCTTCATAACTAAAGTTGCCATCCTCAGATAATTAACGTTGCGATAAAAAAAGTCAGGTCGGATTTGCTTCGTGTCACACATGTGACACTTATCAGGGTCCTATATTATTTGTGGAACTTAATAATATGTAATGATAGAGTAATACAGTTTTTAGATCGTGCAAGAGTATGGATGCATCTGCGTGTTACCCGTTGATTGGATAATATTTCCGTGTAACATATTATGTGATTTGAAGCCCCAAAAAAGAGTGATTGGATGTAGGTTCCCTTGCATGTGCATAATTTATATTTTGCGAAAGTTGCATGTCCATAATATGGTTCTACACTTTACGCGCCAACCAAAATTATTTCATGTAAATCTTTTTTTTGAAGTATTCTTCGCGGATCAATCAGTGTTGACTTCTGATACATATTGGACTTTCTAAATTAATTAGGATTGGTACCGTGTGTGTCCTGCTATTTTTTTTCATTCACTAGGTAATTGCCCGTGCGTTGCAACCGGATCAATCTTTTAATGTGTGTCTCTCTCTCTGAAAACAACAATAAAAAAATCCATAAACAAATGCAAACTGCATTGGTCAAAGGAGGGCACTCGCAGCACCATGTAGAGAGGTCACAAATAAGACAACGCCTCCAAAGTTCCACTATATGATGTGTGCTGAATTCTTACTAAAAATTATTTTGCTTTCACCCAGACTCACATAATAATAACACGAAAGAATTATGATGGAATTTCATGTTCAAGCCAGTAGTATTATTTTCCTTTGATTGTGCCATATTCCGTTGGTTACTTTTCATATTGCGTGTATCTTGCAGATAAATAAGAGTTTTAATGAATTGTTGGAACCTGACCAGTATCAAAATATAGAACCACCCATTATTCTGCTGCGTAATGTACATTTTAAAGCATATCAGGTGCGCTTCTTTCTGTTTGTGCCTTGAAAATATCAAACCATAGGGTTTGTACTGGAATAATTTTCTTGGCCTTGCCTTGAAACCAAAAAGTGTGTTATTGAAGATTTTTCCTAACTCGATCTATATGGCTAAATTTTTAATCTTACTTCTCTCCCATATTTCTTATAAGAGCCATCAACTTCTGACCCCAGCAATCCGTCAACCATGTACCTTTGTTAGGAAAAACAAGAATCATACCTCATTATCTTGTACTCTTAGCATGAATATATTGGGAACACAGAGAGCAAAGAAAAGATCCTTGCATGATTCTCATCCTGTTAAACCAGCATTCATCACAATGTCCTTTATAGATAGGATGTGACAGAAACAAGATCGCCCACAAACCAGTAAGCACATGATTATTTGTAATCTCCTATATTATGCAAAAAATGCACTACATAGATATTATATCTGTATCAATATCAACTATTATCTTGTAGGGCATAAACTGCGACAAACTAAGACTTGCAAGCAAAGGGATCTGTAGGATGTGACACTCTTTTCATGTAAGGGGTAAGTTTGATTGCCACAGAAAAGTATAGAAGATTTAAATGGCTACAGACTTACGGTTTGGAAAAAAGGGGTAATTAGAAATTGTTGTGTTAACATTTTACCTTGCCATGGTTCTTTCTCATATCAAGGAACTAAACAGTACCAGCATGCTGAGGCTCCAAGTATACAACAAAGGCAGCTAGCTTTTGGAAGAATGCATGTAGTATTTCAGAAGACTGTAATTAAAATGCCATCAAATGTTGAGAAATAATGAAACCTACCATTTCTCTTCCACCGCCTTGATCTACATAATGGGTAGTACTATCACGGAAAACATATGACATAGGAACAATCGCATTAGATGTCCCATTTGTTCCTTGAATATAACTCCCAGTGGCAAAAATGTTGTGAACCGAGGAGGTCATCCTTGTGTATCCCTAGTTCCCTACTGAAACTCTCATTAACATGTGTCGTGGCCTTTTGACGACATTCCCGCCAAGCTTTAAGAAGTAATACCTCTCCAAAGTCATGAAACCTAAGTAGTCATGATCAAATTCCCTGTCGTAAATTATCTCTCTGTCCAAGAAAGCCGCATTCTGGAATTAGATGGCGCAACATTAGAAGTAGTATAAGATGAGGGCACATTAGAATGCATCTCATAATCCTATACATATGGATATTAAATGAAATGGAGCGGCAAACTTATAGCAAAAGTTATCTTCAGCTGTCTCCCATATTGATGTACAGAATAAGTTTCTTAAAAAAACACAGATCCTTCTTATGTTAATGCTTCATCTCTATTTTGACTAAGAAGCAATTGAGCAAAGCGAGAAAAAAGATTCTAAGTATTCCATTGGTAAATCAGTACTAACCATTGTGATTCACATTCATGCATATATGTCGATAGCAGGATCAGACCCGCCGCTGGCACCGGTCAGCCCAACAAACTGAAGGAAATTAATGTAAGTTAATCTCAATGGACCAAACCATGCTTAAGTAGACTTAATCACCCTATTTAACTATTAGCAGCTTAGCATTGTCCAGACAGGAGGTGAACTGAATGAATTGTTGTATACCCTCATCACACAATGGTTTAGCGTTCCCGGTGTTTGTCCATTCATTCAGTTACAGTCAGAACAACCACCGTGCCTGTAGCTACACATGATGCAGGTAGTTAGTTGGATAGGAGAGCGAGTACCTCGACGATTGCAAGCGCAAGGGGAGGACCGAGAAGAGCGTCACATGTCGCCGCCGCCATGGGTAACAAACTCACACGGGCCTGAAGCCCTGAACGACAGAGAACGGCTGGGGCAGTGGGAAGTAGGACGCCCCGGGCCTGAACGACACGCCCACATGGGATAGGACAACGAGTATAGCACCGGCAATGGCTTTAGCCTGCCACTGCTTCATGGCACTCGCTTACTTGCTCTCCGCGGACATCGATGGCCCTTGCTCAATCACCTCGTGCGGTGGCCACTGGCGATGCCGGCAAGCACCCCACCAGCCGCTGCTTTTTTTCTTTGACGAACATACTCCTAGATGAGAACTGCTGCTTATCAATCAGGGCCGGCAGCACGGGGGAAAGGAGGCGATAGTTCTGCCATGCCACATCTCAAGGTATGGTAATTGCAGGTGCATTAAAAATTTCACGAGATTAAAGGGCGAGAGGATTCCGATCCGATTCTTAGATGCGCAAGCCATGGAAGGAAAGTTCGGTTTTTAATCGTTTGTTTTGATCATGATTGATTGACTTACCAATGTTTTGATCATGATTGATTGACTTACCAATTGTGAAAAGTAAAATCGGGAGGGGTGGGATAGTGTACGTAAGGTGGGGTGAGAGAGAAGGTTGGACGAAAATTTTGACGTAAGAGGAGAGAGGGAACGTTACGTTTCTTTTAGATAGTAGAGATTGCCTTTGAGGATCAGTCGTGGTCTTCTAGACTCTACCAAGAGTCTGGACGAATTTGTTGTTTCATCCAAATGTGTAAAAGAGGAGTACTCCTAGTTGGACTGAATCTCGCTTTTTTTTTGTTGCCATATATAGATACGTGACTTGAAGGCCCCCCAAAAAATAGTGATTGGACGTAGGTTTCCTTGCATGTCCATAAATTTGTTTTTCTAAAATTGTTTCCACGTATAGATATGTGACTTGAAAGCCCAAAAAAATGAAATAGTGATTTGATGTAGGTTTCCTTTTGCATGTCCATAATTTTTTTTCGAAAATTATTTCCATGTATAGACATGTGACTTGAAGGTAAAAAAAAGAAATTGTGACTGGACGTATGTTTCCTTATATGTCCATAACCTTTTTAAAAAATTGTTTCATGTACAGATATATGACTTCGAGGCCAAAAAAATGGTTGGTCGTAGGTTCCTTGCAAGTCCATAATTGTTTTTCAACAATTATATGTGCATAATTGGTTCTACCGTTGTACGTGTCAATCAAAATTTGTACATGGTCATTGTTTTATATAACTCCTTTTATCTTCTAATCTCAACTGTGACAATTAGCATCCACAGATCTTTTTAGCACATGTGTAAGAACGTGATAGCTTTTTTTTTTTTGTAAAAACGTGATAGCTTATTTGTCTCTTGTTTTAATAATATAATGGCAATATATCGATATGAAGCACTATTATTAAAATCAAATAGAAAAATAGATCAATTTAACTCACTATGTGTGCACGTACCATCTTTTTAGATATATGTGTGCGCGTACTTTTTTTTGTAACTATGGGTGCACGTACTTGATAAGGGTTCTTGCTAGTTTTCTTACACGACACCTCTTGGTTTTTTACGTAATGTGAATCAAACAGTATACTATTATATTATCCTTTTTGTGGAAACTATTATTATTGCCCTTTATTAAGAAATCCGAAAAAACAACTCTTAGCATTTTATTTCTATGTGATGACCCTTATTAAAAAAAAGAATATAATGGTGACACTTGCTTGCCTAGTCTAATTACATCCGGTGCTAAAAAAAATACTAACTACACCCATTGCCCACATGTCTTTCCATACATGACAACGTGGTAGTTCAATCTGTTGGTACATACACATTAATGTGTTACGTAAAAACTTTTAAATGTCAACCACTATTATTTTGATCGAACGGTGCGAATATTTATTTATGGGTTTGTCTAGGAAACATCTAGATGTGCTCTAGTTATTGCACATCTAAGTAACTCAATCAAGCTAGAAAAAAAAGAAAAAAAACAAAAGAAAAATGCTTGCACAAATCGTAGCATAAAATCAATGACATAAGACTTAGATGTGTAATACTTAGAGCACATCTAGATGTCCTTTAGCAAAACTGTTTATTTATTGGATAGATACTTGTGTTTGAACCTTTTAATCTTTATTATCACCAAGCTTTTTTTGTATTTTTTGCTGCCCCCGCTTCCACGCATCCGATCTGAGAATGAATTGGCCTGATGGGTTACATACTTACATGTGAAAAGCTTGCGACTGGATTTAAGCTTAATCCACATGTATATATTCTTCTTATTAATAATGCCGCGCAAAGACGCCTCTTGGTTTTTGTACGTGATGTGAATCAAACAGTATACTATTATATTGTCCTTTTTTATGGGAACTATTATTATTGCCTTTATTAAGAAATCCGAAAAAACGACTCTTAGCCTTTTATTTCTACGTGATGACCCTTATTTTAAAAAAGGAATATAACGGTGACACTTCCTTGCCTAGTCTAGTTACATCCGGTGCTAAAAATAATAATAACTACACCCGTTGCCAACATGTCTTTCCATACATGACAACGTGATAGTTCAATCTGTTGGTACATACACATTAATATGTTACGTAAAAACTTTTAAATATCAACAATTATTATTTTGATCGAACGGTGCAAATATTTATTTATTGGATGGATACTTGTGTTTGAACCTTTTAATCTTTATTACCATCAAGTTTTTATTGTTTTTGTATTTTTTGCTGCCCCCGCTTCCACGCATCCGATCTGAGAATGAATTGGCCTGATGGGTTACATGTGAAAAGCTTGCAACTGGATTTAAGATTAATCCTCATGTATATATTTTTCTTATTAACAATGCCGCGCAAAAATCTGTACCTATTGCCTACTGTTTTTCTTTAGCATATCTATTCCCTACTGTTTTTTTTAACTCAATCTATTGCCTACTGTTTATTTCTATTTTCTGGAAGTGCTGCCTACCACTTGCTTTTTTGGGGGCGCCAACCTCCTGGTTTTTTTTGAGACATCGCCGGCCTTTTGGTGTTTGGTCACTATCAAGAGCATGGGCCGCTGGGTGCTAGGTGAGCCCATGGATGGACGCTGCCCTTTGTTTTTTCTTTTTATATTAGAGTTCAAATCTGACTTGATCAATGTTTCCTTATTTGCCCGTACAACACCTGTGATGATAGATTTAGATGCCCCTTTTTCTATACGTGAGCGCCGTTGACTCCTTTTCCATCATAGAAAGATGTACTACGCAATATACCTTTTTTAGGGATGCACGTGGCATACTTGCTTTGTGCAAAACAATGTTGCTACACTATATTCGTATGTAACGATTACATCTTTAAATCTTGACCGTTTATGTTTAAAATTGATGGTTGACATAATTTAATCTATGTGGATTAACGTGATGGCTTCTTTTAC